>NC_040889.2:26237377-26479877 GCF_900634795.4 Betta splendens | reverse complement strand
AAAACCGGTCAAGAACGCCCTGGGACAAATAAAAGTGTGGGTAAAAAGTAAGAAATAAAAAATTAAACTAGTAGTAGACAAATAAACAAAGAAGTCCAGAAAAGCACAGCAGAAAAGAAATCCATGATTTAGACATAGCAACACACAAAGTGTAATACTCCAGTCTGCCGGAAGGGGCAGTAGCACACCTGAATAAAAAAATAGAAACTAAAAACTAGTGTTGTGTTTGGAAATGTAAAACATTTATGCTATAACCATGAATCCCTGACAGGAGCTGATCAAACACATGAGAATAAACTCCAGGATTAGGGTACAGCCATGTCCACTCTGACACCACTACAACAAGTTCTGCCCTACCACTGATGGAAGCACATACAAGCTGTCTGTAAACCAGTGGGTTACTGGGTTTGGTCCAGTTTATTTGTACTATGTAAACACAGCCCCGCCCCCCGTAGGGGGAACTGATAAACAGTGAAGGGATAAGTGATGAAACACCACCTGTTGCTAATACACTGGCAGGGACAAAATAAATACAATCTAACCCAAATGTAAGTGTATAAAACCTTTAAGCCTCAAAAGGCATCATTTGAACCGTACATTGATTCCAAAGTCAACAGACGTGGAGCTCCAAATGGCCCCGATGCTGGCTGCCGCCAACATGGCCTCCACTGCATGGACACCGTTGGGAAGGTAGCCTGGAGAGAGAGAGAAGACCCAGACGATTAACGCATTAACCAGTGAACCACAGAAATCGTGAGATTTAAAAGGAATTTCACTCTGACAAAAAGTAAAGTATGTTACTGTAATCTGCTGTCGTGGGGGAACAGTATTCTACTGTAGATACTGCGATTTGTAATTACTGTACATGAGCAGGAGGAGGAGAGAGCGGTAATATATTCACTCCAGTCCTGAAATCATAGGATAAATTCTTTGATTAATGTGGAAAATGAAGGTCTTTTCACTGGACAGACACAGACTCAAAGACGGAGAGAGAGATTCCAGGTACTGTAGCTGCGCCAAATGGAGGTGGGTCGTGCTTTATTCCTAGCTTCATGTGATAATCAGCCATTAAAGCAGAAAAAAAAATGACTCCAGTTTCCGTGGAAGAATTAACTAAGTATGACATCATCGATTGTCAGTCAGTTGCTATTATTATTAAAAGCAATAAAAGTACAACCCATGATTAGTAAGCAGAAAACAGCCCCTCCCAACAAGGAACTAAGTCATTAAATAAATGATAATGAACCAGTCTCTCATGTTACTGTACCTTTAGATAAGATAAATAACCTGTGAAGGCATGTGCATGGGTCTGCTTGCTATGCAGACTCCGGCTGCAACCAGGAAGCTGGTGTGAGCTGGGTGACGTATCTCCATCCTGCTACGCTGGCTCTACAGCGCTGTCATAAACTGCTATCGTCTCCCCGTGGACGGGACGGCTCACACCCTGCCTGCTCGACTGCCTCCGTGGCTGCTGGTATGAGTCACTACCTCTGTGACACATCAGCACATCGCCGTCACCACAATATCCAGCCAGGCTCCTTTGAAATCATTCATGTCTGTAACCACTGAATAGAGGCCAGTTCACTGGCGTCGCCGTCAGTAAATAGACACAACACCAATTATTTTGAGATTTACAATTTCACTAAAATACCCCGACCTCAGAGACTGAGGTATTAAACTGAACTGGCTCAAGAAAGCTTTGAATAAGTTATTAGAAATGTGGAGTAAACGATGCTGTGTTTAGTGGTTTTCCTTCCTCGTAGGACATTTGCTTTATGTGAGTGCTTTGTTTTAAACCATGAATCATTAACATCCGTGTTTACTGAGTGTACGAGCGGTTTTCTACTTTACCGCCTCTGTGGACAAAGAACTACATTTGCTGACAGTTTACGGTTGCGCTGTTAATCAGTGGCACTGAAACCAGTGGCAGAATGAAGTGACTCTTCATTGACACGTGTGATGCAAATAATGGATCGCTCCATTGAAGATAAAACCTGCACAAGGTGCCTCTGAGGTGGACACATGGTCCAGGTTGGTCAAATCTACCAGGGAATCCTGTGAATAAATGAGCTATTAAGGCTAGAGTGAAATATGGAAAACAATCCATATCGCCACGCTTTGTAAAAACGGTCACACAAAGAAAATCATGATGGAGACAGAAGTTGCTTTCATGCTATCGTGGCTACAGGCCAGGTCACATATTCCACGTAGTGTGTGTGACTCTGCTCCTCTTCCACGCCCATTCAGGACCAGGAAGTGTGTGCTGCAGTAGAATGGGCTGCTCCGTTTGTGTCGTTGTACGAACTGCACCTTGTGTCTCATCAACCAAGGTGCCACAAAACTAAAAAGGAAACGGTGTGTGTGTGTGTGTGTGTGTGTGTGTGTGTGTGTGTGTGTGTGTGCGTGCGTGCGTGCGTGCGTGCGTGCGTGCGTGCGTGCGTGTGTGCGTGTGTGCGTGCGTGCGTTGGGGGGGGTTGTTCATTAGCTAAGTGCTTATATATCTCCTGGATGGCACAAAGTGACAGGACATTTCAGTTGCTTGCGAGGTGACAAGGACAACGCACAAGTGAGCACACACGTTAAGACGAATGTGTGTTTGGACCAACCAGAGTGAGCGCAACGAAAGGAGAGAAGATGGGATGGAAGGAGGCACAACACGTTTTTGTCTGTTTTCATCTTAACTCCGTCTCTCGGCCGTGCCCTCCATCTCCACCATCTTCCTAATGAGATTCCCACAGAGCTTAGGTCATTTAGTTAATGGATCTGCCTTTACTGCAATATCCACACACACACACACGCACACACGCACACACGCACGCACACACACACGCACGCACACACACACGCACGCACACACACACGCACGCACACGCACACACACGAGCAGCCTTGTTACTGAAGCCGGGGATTTAAGTTATTTCTGTGAATGACTTCTATAACCGAGTTAAATTGAGTTGTTTTCAGAATTTAGCTGTTGAGAATGAATAACAGAAATTGTATCCCTATTCCATCCACACCTACAGACTGTTTTTAGGTCGATGTTTTTATCTTCAGTGAAACAAAAGTCTGTACTGAGGAACAGAGGTCCAGACATCTGAGACGCTCCGAGGACAGAGCAGCCTCCGTCTGCTGAGCAGCTGCGCTTCAGGACGTGTGCCGCCCTTCGCCGAATGTGGGATCGATGGTTCCATTCACGGCTCCACGTGTCTTTGGGAAAAATAATGAAGCCGTAGTCGGTGTGTAAGGACGGCTGCCTTTGGTGTTGGTGCATAAATGCGTGACTGATAATATATCATACAACCGTCCGAATGTAGGATCTGTAGGACCAAACTGTGATGTGGAGCTTCACACAACCTAAAGGCGATCACTCATATTTGACTCCTCATCTCTTGAGTTGCTTGATGTTTTTACCCATTTTCATGCTAATGCTTCAGAGAAGGCAGCTTTTACCTTTGCCCAATCACAGAAGGCCAAAAGCCCAAGAAGCCCATACCCCCCCCCCCTGCAAGTTGGTGAAACTTGATTTGGTGCCACGCCCTATGGGTGCTGAAATGAAGCTGGAACGCGTCTCTGAAGGCTGAGGGCAGCGGAAACAAAGGCTCCTGCGGCCTGTTGGTGGACCTGAATGAAAGCACTGTACAGCGGGCGCTGCAGGAGTCTGCAGCCTCAGCCATTCCTCCCTGTACAAATATGAACCTAGAATAAATAGTGGCATTCAGACAGAGCAGCCGCCCCGTTCACCAGCGCACACTCCCAACGCACGCAGCCGACGGCTGACGAAACACGAGTGGAGGAAGGGGTCAAATGTGCAAGAGATGAAACAGGGAAGTCGGGAGAGGACCTGACCTCCATTGATTGGTGGCATTTTACAGAGAAATGAATGCAACACTCACCGACGACCCTGTCTCCTGTCCGGACTCCCATCCTCCTCATGGCTGCTGCAAACAGGGCCACATCACGCCTCAGCTGCCCGAACGTCACCTTCACAATCTCATCCTTTGCCTCCCCTGGTGGACAGACGCAGAGTTGGGTTTTAATGCTGCTTCTATAAGGTTTCTATGTGTTTGCATTGATGCTGTCGGAAGAGAGTCACTGAGGAACCGTAGTCTCATCTCTCCAAGTAATAGTTTACTGACGTGCACCGAGGCACCGTAGCATCGTGACCAGTGGGCCTTCTCATTATTACATTACAGCTCCTAAGGGAGGTGTGCGTGTGTGTGTGTGTGTGTGTGTGTGTATGTGTGTGTCTTCCTCATACGCACACAGCAATAAAGAATGGCCTGTCCATTAGAATGTGACAGTCCTGTGAGCTAAAGCAGGGAGCACCAGTTAATCTAATAAAGTGACGTAAGCAGCGCTGCACTCACCGCTGCATTGATTCTGCAGCTCTAAGATACGCTCATCGGCTCATTCCTGATGCTCCTTGTGCTTATGTCATTTGCAAATACATTTGAGTACAGGTGTGTTTATGACAGAGGAATAAGAGCAATGTGTCAAAATGTACATTAATCCGATATTTACTACTAGATACAGTTAAAGGCACGACTCAAGGTGCAGTCAGTCATATCCACTGCTGTACAGTATTACTGTGATATGGACTCACTTGCAGCATACAGCGCTACCTTGTCCTGGTCTGCATGTTTGAGCAGGTTCTCTGCGTAGTTGAGCCGAGCCCCTTTAAACCACTCTGGAACATCTGAGATCTGTTTAGATGCATCCACCACCTCACATACGCCCACAAAACACACACACACACACACACACACACACACACACACACACACACACACACACACACACACACACACACACACACACACACACAGGGAGAGACGCGCACAGTCACTGGCCAAGGTCAAGAAACGTAAAGCTTGGCTGCACTTGCTAATAATGTTTGCTCATATTTCTCTAACTCCACCCACTTTACCTCGGACTGACAGATACTTTATTTTATTGCACATGCTTATTCATGTTTCGTTCATTCTTATTTTTAGAATTTCCTCTTATTCACAGAAAGGACATACTTATTTGCATGCTTTCTTTTTTTGTTTCATTTTTATTAGCATGTTGCTGCAGACTCACCTCTTCATATGATTTGGAGCTGACTACTCCACAGAAGCGCCAAACCTCAGCCCAGAACTCGGGGTAGCTGTCCACCGACCACTGGTACAGGTCACTGTAGTTGACTAGAAGGTCAGACAACACCACATCTTACATACTGTACATGGGGATGCACGCTTGCCTAAAGACAGCACGCGGTGATTGACGGCATCCAGTGCATACTGGAGCAGACCGACAGTGTGGCTTCCAGCCTTTTTGGCTCATGACCCTGTGAAATGCTTACGGGCAAATCACTAATCAGCTTGGCTAGAGTACATGTATGTCCAGGAGCTGTAAGCAGATCAGACTGATGCTCCCGTCTCAGGGTGTGCTGCCTCAATATTCTGCAGGGAAATTCTTAATTACCCTGCAGGAATCCAAAAACTCAGAAAGGTACATATATTTGTGAGATGCCATACTTTTACAACTGCATATTGTATATTTATATGTGGTATCGCCTGACTCAGATCAGATATTTGTGATTAGCTCAACCACAGATGTCCTCTCCATTCATCCAGGACCCGGCTGACCAGGCTTTTCTACATTCCTCCTCATGTTGCCTCACTCGACATGTATCCAACAGTTAAACGGGTCATCCCGTCGTCTGGCAGCTCTTCCACGCGTGACAGCACGCCCTACGTGCCCCGTGCGTCGTAAACAGCTAATTATTGCTAATTAAGGCTGTTTGGGAAGTAGCTCTACGAGGCTGTCAGGCGGGTGCATACAAGCTAGGTTGCGCCGCACGGCGAATGACCGCGACCGTGGTGATCCGGCAGCAGTAAGATGCTCTCACACGCGCACGGAGCGCACGGGGACGGACGGCGGCGGAAGGAGACCCCGTCTGCGCCCGTCCTGCCTCTGCTGAAGGCCCTCTATGGGTCGGACTCCTGCCTCGCCTGCACTCACCCAGATTAAGTCCGTAGTTCGCGTTGACCTGTGTCCTAAACGTATCCATGTGTGTGTTCCTCTTGGAGTCCGGATACCACAACACCTTGTTCTCCACGTCCATGATTTTCTCGCTCTTTCTTTCCGTGTCTTTGGACATGCTTGCTGCGTCCCTCTGTCGGCCGTTTACGGTGAACTGCGAGCGTCGTGTTGAAGCCAACTGTGCCCGAGAGGTGCGAGTTGGTCCTAAATTAAATCACCGGACAGCTACTTAGTTTGAATGGCCTCGGGCTTACGCTGTGCGACAGCCAGCAACTGTCACAGACAGGCGTGAGGCTTCAGGCAAAACTCGGAGGCCACGCCCCGACGTCATGACGTAGGACGCTGAGCTGGGTTCAAGAACGTCAGGCTAAAAACCTATGCATCCAAACGAACACATGCCGTTTTAAATCAAACAAGTGTGCATGAAAGCTCAAATACAGCATTACCGTATACTTTACTTTTTTGTAACTTTTTACACTTGTGTTTTGTTTCCCTATGAATTTTAGGTTGTTGTATCTGGCAAGAAAGCTCTTTCAGTTATTTTAGGAAACCTGCTGCTCCTTTATGACCCCAGAATTGAGAAGGACACAAATTCAACGCCCAAGTAACCAAGTACTTGATTAAAAATACTTCAATTACATGTAAACTTAGCTTAGATCTTTACTCTGTTTTATTTTACATATGTACACTTTCTTAGATTAGAGTGTAACTAGGAATATGTAATGTAAAATTTCTCACATCACACCAAATTGTCAAGTTTATTTAACTTTCACTGCAATTATTTGTGAACAATTAATACGATACATAGTAAGGAAATAACGTCATTTTAATCATTAAAAACCTTTACATTGATAGTCCAAAGGATTTTTTTTCAACGGTCGGTTGGATTTCGCAGACGTCTTGAACGTCCCTTAGACGTGCACGCGCAGTAGAAACTCATAGAGTTTTCGTGCCTGTCGAATGAAGGCTTCTGATTGGTCGAGACTACGCTGGCTCCACATCAGCCGACAGATCGCTCTATGCGAGAGGGCGTATCGTTTTTGTCAATAGCAACCTGGATCAGAACGGTTTATTGGCCAATCAGAAACAAGATCGTTGGACCATTTCAGGGGTGTGACCAATTAGTGAGAAGGAGCCAGCAGCCTCCTTATTGCCAGGTCAACTTTAAGTCAACGATGGCTTTTGGTTTAGTCATAGCTATTTAACTAAATGTCTCATAAGGCATTAGTTTATCTTTAGCTATGGCTTTAAAGGCTTATTGATGCACACATTTTGTTGTTCAGGGTCAAACTGTTCATTTCAAATATGTGTTCAAATATGTGTGATAACATTTTCATGTTATCACACATATTTTACATTTGTATCACATTTCAATGGACATATATTGATTTATATTTGAAGTTATAGATAACATAATCAAAGGCGAAAATCGAATGTGCCACAAAATGCACAGTCAGGGGTTCTGGCATTTCGTCAACTTTCAAAACTGTCTAGAGGCACAGCCTCCAGATTGCAAAATCAGAGGACTCATGTGAAATCAGGGTACATAGAATCAAACAGGCGTATAAGTCAATAGTATAGTCTACCGTAGCTTCTGATGTGCAGTTACTATATAGCATCACTCCATTTGGTAGGAGAAATGGTAAAACCTTGATTTAAGTATTAGACGCAGTGCATTTTGGATATAATTTGAATAGATGTACACAATAGCAACAATTACAATAAAGCTGACAAGTCCACAACCACAAGGTTGTTTGCTCCTCTACTTTGTGCATGTTATGGTCTCATCGTGATGAACTTATGGATGCATGGACAGTGAGGATGACCTGCAATGAACCTTTTATTCTTGACCCTTTACCAGTTCATCCTGGCCCCTCCTTTACATCAGCTGATGTCACCTGCCTTGCAGCCAAATTCACATTTTGTAACTTTTCGTTTCCTTTCATTGATGAATTATTTCCCAATGCCTGCTCTTTGGATCTGTAAGTAACATGCTATTTGTGCCCAGCATTTTGCAATGCATCACTTTTCACTTCAGAACAATCAACAATGAACCAGACAAGGCAAACAAAAAATGCTTAGACTACCAGGTTGACAATGTGCACCACCTTTATCTTACCAATATGTTTTATATATGTGCATAATCCATTATGCCTTACATATATCTTGGCATACATATCTAAGCACATATATAAGTGCTTGTATCTCATTTCTACATGGTATTTCACTGGCATGTGCTTGGGTGTGGAGTTGGCGAAAAAGCCCTCTAAATTTTCCAAAGTGTCCAGTAGATGGAGGCGTAATGCATGAAATTAATTGCAACGAGGCCAATTTATGTGTGCATTCCTACAAAACACTATATAGTATGTGAACATTATATTATTTATATTATGACATCCAGTTATCTGTATTTAATGTACTGTGAAACTATTATATTAGATTTAACATCAGCAAATGTCACAACCACATTAAAGTTTTGCAATCTAATTTATATAAAGTAGCAGATACATATATATTATATAGCAGATAAACATATCATCATATATATATATTAAAAAATCAGGTAAAGTCCTGCATATAAAATTATTATATTATTTTCAAAAAAGCTCAATAAATATCCAAATGTCTTGTTTCTTATGAATGTAAATGCAACCTAGTATTTATAAATATTTATGCATGACCATGTTCATCTGCAGTGTTCATGTTTATCATCTACTATCAAGCTGCCCTTGATAGTAGTGGAACCGTTTTGGCTGTACTGTATGAAATAATTATAATGTTTCATAGAGCTAGACAGTTTGTTAATTTTGCTTGTTATTAGTATATTTATTATGTTATAGCCTTTTGGAATAATGTAACTGACGATTTTATGAATTATACAAAGTAACAGCTATCAAGTAAAGGTAAAACTATGAAATTAGAATTGATAGGAAAACATCTTGTGTACAAGCAAGATGTTTAAAACAAGTCAAAGATTGAAGTAGCAGACAATAAAAAAGCAATGAGAAGTAGCAAAACCGTAATTTTGATTTAAATTAAGCCTTTTGATAAGTATCATGCCAAGTATGCGTTTGAACACGTTGCAACATTTCATCACGTGTCTCGCGTCTTTTGTGTTTGGCCTCTCTACGTCACATGTCTGAGTCGTGTCCTGACGTCATCAGCCTTCACGGAAGTCCGCGGCAGTGGCGATGATGGCGGCCTCGTCAGCCTACCAGCAGGAAGAGGATGTTTGCTTCCAGTGAAAGGATAACATCGCCTGATTCTAAGCTTGTGTAACGGAGTAAGTGGCCGTCGAGGGTTTCCGCCGAGCCCCTGAAGCAAAGACAGCTCGCTTTCCGTCCCGCAGCCGGCTTCTGTGAGTTTAAAGCGGGCGCTGCTGGATAAGATGTCCCTGTTCCAGTCGGCACTGGATTTCCTCGCCGGGCCCGGCTCGTCCGGAGCGGCCAGTCGGGACCAGAATGACTTCGTCGGGCAAGTTGTTGAGCTCGGCGACATGAAGTTGAGGATCAAGCGGGTGATCGCTGAAGGTGAGGTGTCGCACAAACAGGCGAGATGCTGAAAACGTCCTTAGCATGCTAAGCTAGCCGAGCAGGCTAACGGGCTACTGTTGGTGCCACAGACAATTGTTAATACCAGTAGCGCTGGAAAGTGCAGGGCTATGAGTCACTCAGCAGTGAAACGCTTTGGTTTCGTGTGACGAGAAAGCGATAAACCAGTTTGTTGTTGGTGACGTTTAAGGGTGAAGCGTGTTCATCGTTTCTTCTAATTGAGCAAAATATAGGAATGTACGCGTCGCAGCATTTCACCTGTCACAATGTCCAAATACAGTCAGCATGGAAATAGGAGAGAGGATCATAACAGACGGGTCGAGAAGGTCGGAACAAACAAGTTATGACAACACGGTGCGTTAAAGAGGCACTGGTTGTGTTATTAATGCTGGCAGCTGAGTGACAGCCTCTTCACAGCTTGACCAGCGTTTTTTTGTTCCTTCTTTGCTCCTGTTACAGGTTTTAAGTGGTTTTGGCTGAAGGCTATTTCTGCATCATCATGAGAGCATCAGTATCAGGACGTTTGTGTTTGTTTACGTGACACTTTTGAAGTTGGACTAGTTGTCAGGTTAACTGCCAACTCCTGTGAAATATAATTGTTTTGGTTGCGTGCCTTCATCCTTTGCTGCCGAGAACCAGCATTTCAGCCACATAGTTTATATGTAATACATCTGGTGATGATGAATCTGAACTCACAGCCTGTGTTTGTATGTAACACCTCTGTTTACATAGATCAAGTTTTTTTTGTGGCAAAACAACCAGTTACCTGGATGGTAGTATTAATTAAAACATACTGGTCAAACTGTGATTAAATTAATGATGTATGACTCCACAACAAATAGTGGTCATCTGTTGAATGAACCCAGGTAGTGGCTGTCTCTTTAGATTTGTCCCTGAAACCCAATGACTTTCAGAGAGTGTAATGAAAGAAACATGTCAGATGCTTCGGAGAGTTCGTTTTCTCCTGTAATTCAAGATGAGCACTTCCATATCTGCTTCTCGCAGCTCCCGCTCCTACAGCAGATTGAGAAATGCAAACTGATAAGGCTGCATGAATTAAGACATCTTTATCTTCACATAACAGCCAATTTTTTGGTCCAGTGACTTCTGCCTGGTCCGTTTGAGCAGGTGAAACTGTAGACAAGAGAGGTCTCTTTATGCAGAGCTAATGTGGACACGCTTAGCTTCATTTGCTTCATATTATTCAGCACAAGCACAAACATTGTATTGCAGCCAGATTAAATCATCTAGGGATTCCACACGCACACACACACACACGCACGCACACACACACACACACACACACACACACACACACACACACACACACACACACACACACACAATTTCACTCAGAATGGCTTTGTAATTGGAGCAAAGGAAATTGAACATTTTGGGTTTCGTTTCCTTTCTTTGTCAGAAGAAAACCCAGGACTGTCAGAATAAAAGCCACTGCTCACAGTTGGACAATCTCTGTGTTTACCTAAAGCTGTGAAGATTAGAATCACAGCTGTGTTCATTCAAGTTCTAACAAAGTAAAGCTGGAAGCTGATTTACTCATTCCTATGGCAACCTAGCCCTGTGTCCGTGCCTTCATGCTTCTCTCAAAACATTTACTTGTAACCACACACTACAGGAAAAAAACTTTAATTCAATTAGTCAGTGCACTCACAAGTTGCTGTGGGGCAAGAAACTGTCTTTCTGTAAAAGAACATGCAAAACGGGGAACACTCCATGTCTGATAGCTGGTCGTAGAATGCAGCAACAATGGCCACACAATCTCTATTTCAGGTTTCAGCCACACCTTAAGTGAACATCGGTGTGATCCGTTGGAGGAGTGAAATTCTGATGCAGAGATTGTCTGTTTTGTCCGAACAAATCGGGCATGATCAGGCCAAATGACTGTTTTCAGACACGCAGGCTGCTCTTTGTCACACAGCTTGTACAACATCTAAGACTGATGATTATGGCACCTTTTAAAAGCTTAAGGCTTCCTTCAACTCTTCAGGCAGTGTAGATGTCAACAATGTTAATTATATCCTTGTTGTTCTCTCTTCTCAGGTGGATTTGCATTCGTGTATGAAGCCCAGGACATGAGCAGTGGTAAAGACTATGCCCTGAAGGTACTATGATGGTTCAGCAACTAAGGAATTTCCATGTCACTGCCTGCTCTACTAGTAGTGAATTCTTTGACCTAAACATTTGCTCTTTTAACACGTTGTTCTAACAGCAGTGTAATTAATATAAGTACATTCTTTTTCGTGTGTGTGTGTGTGTGTGTGTTTTGTTTTCAGAGGCTGCTGTCCAACGACGAGGAGAAGAACAAGGAAATCATACAGGAAGTCTGTTTTATGGTATCCTTTTATCATTTCCAGACCACGTTGAGAAGACACTTGATTTTTTTTCTTAATACATACATAATCATAAGGATTCCTGTTTTCGCACACAGAGGATCAAGACATGTGACGAAGGCTAGTTAAACTCTAACCACATGTTAACACGGCTGTGGACTGAGTTAATAACGACACAGAGGCAGTGGCTAATGGACCTTTTGGCTGTAGCTGTAATGCTGTGACATCTTGGCTGCTTTATGCTGTGTAGCACGATGTGGAGGCGCAGACTGTTGGTAAATGATGAAATGTTCCTGCTACTGTTGCAACATTCTGCTTTAAACTTTAATATTTTGCATAACGTTCGATGATTCAAATTTCTTCAGTTCCTCATCGGCTGTAATCTCTTCATTGTTTGACCAGCAAATAAGTGCATAGTTTTAAAAATGAATTGCTCCATCTTTTTGTGACTGTGTAAAGTAAAGAGCAGCAAAACAACATCTGTGTGAGTTGGTCAGTTCAACGAGCCACACTTGGATCCTACAGGCTCTGCCTCCAGAACATCAATTTCTTAGGAAATACTGATGCACTCATGTTTATCTTTTAGTTTCCTTAACTTGTTGGTTCTTTAGAAAAAACTGTCAGGTCATCCCAACATTGTGCAGTTCTGCTCTGCTGCTTCCATCAGCAAGGAGGAGTCGGACACTGGACAGGCCGAGTTCCTGATCCTCACTGAACTTTGTCAAGGTCCAAAAAATGCGCACACGCTCCAACACACACAGACTTTTATGTTCCTCAGCGTCTGTGCTCTTTGCTTTACTGTCTACTACTTCAACACTGAAGTTCCCTAAAAATTAGATGTCATGTACAATTATATTTAGTTTTTAACACTAGTATTATAGTATCATTTCCCCACTGTCGTCCACTGAAATTTGTGATAAAAGAGTTTCCTGTCTGTGACCTTAGTGCTCCCTGCTCCACTTCCTTTTTGCTTAGACAGACACGAATGTTTCTTCTCAGCAGCTTTAAGACAGTTTTCTTACTTTTATTAAAGTTGTTCAGAGAAAGCAGCTTTAGTTGTGGTGACATGTATTAAATATAGGTAGAGACAGCAGTTTTATTTCATCTGCCGTCTGCCTCCTCAGGTCAGCTGGTGGACTTTATAAAGCGGGTGGAGCAGCGGGCGCCCCTGTCATGTGACACGGTGCTGAAAGTCTTCTACCAGGCGTGTCGCGCTGTGCAGCACATGCACAAACAGAAACCTCCAATCACACACAGAGACCTCAAGGTTGGTCTGTCCTTGATATGAGCGGATGATGTCATATAGCTGATGAAGAGCTGTAATGACAGTATGAAAACATTTTGTTATGATTAACATCAGGCAAATGATTGCACAGCAATTATTAGTATTTTAAATGACGGGCCATTATAATTTCTCTTTAGTAATGTGCTTTGGTTGACAAGCTAACTCGCTGTTTACTTGATGTGCTGCAGATTGAGAACCTCTTGATTAGTAACCAGGGCACCATCAAGCTGTGTGACTTTGGCAGCTCCACCACGGTGTCACATTACCCCGACTACAGCTGGTCAGCTCAGAAGAGGTCCATGGTGGAAGATGAGGTACACACACACACACACCCACACACCCACACACGTTTGTATACTCTCATTAGTTGTGTTGTCATGTTCAAATATTTATCTGAAGAAGGAGGGTGTCACTGTCTGTACAGTGATTTAGAGTCATCTAAATAAACCAGACAGAGCGATTACATGACATATTGTCTAATTTCATTATTGGAGGCAGTTTGATAGGGAGAAAAACACATTGTGAGGTCACAGTGGATTAGTGGCATGATGTTCGACAGGAACCAGAAACCTGGGATTGAATTAACAGCTAGAGGTCCAGGAAGCAATGATCTATCAGGTTGATTATATTTATGCTATAATCACAGAAGCATTACCACAGATGGCCTCAGTATTCACCACCACAGAGATTCTGGTTTCCAGCTGTAATAACCTGAGTGTTCGTTCAGCAGCTGCTTCCAGGCCAACAGCACAAAAGGGAAGGAGCTAGGTTTAAATTTAACACATTTTATGCAGGGTTTACCAGTGTCATTTAGCTCGATGCTCTGTTCTGGTCTGATGTCCTTCAGCTCAGAGTCGTCCAACTGTCATGTTTATTCCTATTTTCTTTTCGTGTGCAGATCACAAGGAACACAACTCCAGCGTACCGAACACCGGAGATGATCGACCTTTACTCCAACTTCCCTATCAACGAGAAGCAGGACATCTGGGTTAGATTTGATTTTAAAATTCTTTCTTGAAACTATTTGCTTGATGTCAATAAGAAGAGTTGAAGGCTTCAGAGTTTTCATACCTTGTTTTTCTTCTTGCAGGCACTTGGATGCATCCTCTACCTGCTGTGTTTTAAACAACATCCATTCGAGGATGGAGCAAAGCTACAAATTGTCAACGGGAAATACACCATCCCGCAGAATGATGTCAAGTACACTGTGTATCAGGACCTCATACGTACGTACCTCAGTCTGCGTAGTGTCTGCAGTTCATTTATGCATCGTTCTGTCCGTCTCCTGCTCTCATTTCTTTCTTTTCTCCTGTTTTCCAGGTTCCATGTTAAAAGTAAACCCAGAGGAGCGTCTGTCTATCACAGAGTTAGTCAACCAGCTCCAGGAGATAGCAGCAGCTCGCAACGTTAACCCCAAGTCTCCCGTTACAGAGGTAAGTGTGTGTAAAATGCACTGCTAAACAACCTAAAGAGCTATTAGAAGCTCTTTAACATATGTAAAGGCAACTCTTGACTAAACTAGCTGATTGATGTGTCTGCCAACGTTATAGGGGGACATTCTTCCAGTGTGTGTGTGTGTGTGTAAACATGTATACACACTTTGTGGTTACAGAGTTTATATAACACACACACACACACACACACACACACACACACACACACACACACACACACACACACACACACACACACACAGAGGCAGTCACAAAAGATTCCCTGTCCTCTTTCCCAGGCTCTTCTCTTCCCAGCTGGCATGATCCTAATGGGCCTAAAGAGACAGACAAGACACAAAGGAGTGCAAAATGGGCGAACTGAAAGTTAAAGGCACATGACAGATGCCCTCAGTGTTAAAGCTGTGCATTTGATACAGAAAGAAGTTAATGTACGGGCAGACTTATGTTTTAATCCACCAGCTACAGTAGCTAATTCACCATAATCAGGTTTAAACATTTGGCCAGAAAAGTCATGACCAACTAAGAAGCCTCAGCTTTTTATAATTCTTACAACTAATCCTGATACTTGGCACCAAAATCTCAGCCACAGTTGTGATTTGTATAAAGCTGATTTGGAGTCAGTCTATTTGAACAGCCTTCTGGTCTGCGACATTTACTATCCTGATTATGGATAGTTATATAGGAGTTATATAGTTATGTCTTGAGTTCCCTTTCGTTTACCATTTTGACCAATGGTAAACGTGTGAATGCCCATGTCTCATTTTAACTCAGGAACAAATAGGTGGATTGAGTCACTATTTGACTGAAGTGAATCCTGACCATCACGGTAAACGTATACAGAGTGAGGGCAGAGCTGGTGATCACTGATCTGCTCAGGGTTAAGAAGGGGTTTCCCTGCTCAACATAAGGAGATTATCATCCTCCTACTTCTCCTCCTCCTCCTCCTCACTCTCCTCTCTCTCGGCTGCTGCTCTGTACAAACATATGGAGCGGCAGACTGGCTGTGAGACGGAGCAGAGAAGAGGAAGGCTGTGAATTAAAGGAGTAAATATGGAAGTGATATAGTAGGAGGGAGTCATGTTAGACGTCCAGGAGAGGAAGTGAGCTGCAGAGGCTGTTTGCTGCTCCTCACACAGACGTTGACTTTAATCTGTGTCTTGACGTGGGGATTTTACAAGATGAACATTTTTACTGTTTTCAAGGAAGAAATGTGTTGTTTGCGTTTGATTCTCTGTTCGAACCACTTCTTTGTTGCTGCTGTGACTCGTTAACATCCATTTTAAATTCTAAAGGTCTCCTTTTTTTTTGTATTTGCCGTTTTTTAAAACCCGTTATAATGTTGAGCGCGTACTACTACTGGCGTCCGGTGTATGACGGCTATGAATGTCTGCAGCTGCTGGAGCAGAATGGAGGTTTTGGGAACAATGGAGCCCAGCCGCCCATGCAGATCCACAGCGTCCACAACAGTGCAGGTAAGGCTTGTGGCTGTGATGCTGTGTGTGGGGTCGGGGCAGAGCTGGTTGGACAGGAGGAGGCTTGTGGTTTTAAATATTGCACCTTTGCATGCGACTAACTCATACATACCCCAATCACCACTGTTACCAGTGAGAGCTTGGCATTGTAATAGGGTTGTTTCATTTAGGCCCACTCGACTTCTGACACACACACAAACAGCTGCAGGATCCCTTCAGTTAATTATTAATATTGCCACAAAAGTCAATATTCTTGCCAGAAGACCAAATAAAAAAAAAGATGCTGCTGTGCACGAGTTGAGTTAAATGCTCTTTACTCTGCCGTCTCTGTTGCAGAGGATTTGAGGGAGATAACGCTGCTTTGGAATTACTGGCTCCTACGGCTTTTTAACATATTTGAGTGTGTTTCTTGCACAAGCTTAATGTACTTGGTGAGGAAATAGGCTGATTATTTTCCCATCTCCACACACAACATACTCATGAAGGGTGTGTAATATCCATTAAGAGGATTTCTGCACGGCCACTCAGCCATCTGTCGGAAGGTGGAATATGCTCTTTCCCTGTGGGAGTGGCTCCTTCACACTAACAGAGCTAAATAATAAACTGTGTGAGTTGAGTCCGTTGTCTGTGCAGAGGTTGTAATAGTGAATGTTCTTTTCCAGGCATCTATGATCCGGATCAGGCGGGCAGCGGCATCTTGGACATCCTTAGGGGAGGAACCGAGCGCTTCCTGACCAACATTAAAGACACGTCCTCTAAGGTTATCCAGTCGGTGGCCAGGTAGGCTGTCTGTTCTGGTGCCTTGAACTATGGTTCTCCACTGTGATGGCAAAGAGTTGGTGGATGATGGGAATGTTCAACGCTGTAACGCTGCTGAATTCGCTGAGGATAGTTGTAAAGGTTCCTTTAACAGCCGCTCCTTCCATTATCCATTACAGTCCTTTTGTTATTTTGTCATAATTATCTTCATTTATTTGGCCATTTCGTTTATTTTCTGTTGTTTCTTTTCTCTGTCCCGTCCCCTTGTGTTCCCATTCTGTGTCCATCGCATAGCAACCCAAGGTAAATATGGGTCGGTGAAGTGCCTTCAGTCGTGCGTTGCTCTGTGTTCCTCAGTGTGTTTGTCTTAGAGGGTGGAAACCTGCTGAGGCTTTTCTGTGCTGTGTGTAATCACAGCTTGCTGATTCTAACATCACACATTCAATAATGTAATTGATTGAATGCAGAGCGTGATGTGAATCGATGGATGAAATGTTAAGATTTGAGTTGGTAATCAGTAAGCAAACCTCGGTTTCTGTGTGTGCTACGGGAAATGTGTGGGTCATTTGAAATCAACCTGCTGGTGTAACAATGATCGTTGTTTGACAAGGAGTATGAACCTGAACCTAACCCTCATCCACACGGCATCACTGCAGCCTCATCAGAGGCACTTATGCACCACTTCCTCATTACCATTGGCCAACTACTGTATTTATACTTCTAACTGTGCAGGTGCACGATATTTTTTCAGTTATTCATTTTATTCTTTTGTTCAACACGTCTCTTGCTTGTAACGCTTAGTAATTCAGCATTTGTGTTTTAACCCGCATCGCCTGTTTGTTCTAACACTATTTGAAACATAGCATAGATGGCTTAATGTCTTTGTGTATACTAAAGCTTAATCTTTCTGCTGTTTGTCAAGAGTCCAGAGCTTATTTGTTAAAGGTTACCGGTTAATATGACATAACCATGAACAGTGATCGTATCGTATCATGCTTGTATTGGAAGAAAACATCAGATGCATATTCTCAACTAATAAGTCAAAAGAAAGAATTGGAGACTGGAAACTTAGTGTAGTTTATTTCAAGGGCGGCCTCCATCGAAGCTCAGTCTGGTAGCTCTGACTCAGATGCTCAGTCAAACGTCAGCCAGGACCAGTCACATTAGTATCATAGATCTTTGCTGCTCCATCGGCTCTTGTTACTGAGTGCTTTGTCAGTGGCTTTATTTGTGCAGATTCCCAGATCCTAGTTGTCAGATCCTAGTTTATTCTGTGAATTGTGCTTTTGGACACTGCAGCTTCACCTTATTTCTATACAGTAGGTTCACTTGTGATTTATCTTACAGCTATGCCAAAGGGGACCTGGATATATCATACATCACCTCTAGAATAGCAGGTAGGCACATTACCCTTCATGAACCTACTAATAACACAGTAATTTCTAATATTTTGGTTGCTGCATGCTTTTGGCTTTGTTTTCATCTAATTTTATTTAGAAGTGGCTTGAGTGAAAGTGACAGAAGCAACTGGTTAGGTTGTTAAACGTTTGATGTCATAGTTACACATTTCTCTGTCTTTGTAGTCATGTCTTTCCCAGCTGAAGGCGTGGAGTCGGCCATAAAAAACAACATTGAAGACGTCCGTCTGTTCCTGGATTCACGTCACGCTGGGCACTATGCTGTGTACAACCTCTCTAAGCGATCATACAGGCCCTCTCGATTCCACAACAGGGTGTGTGTGTGTGTCTGTGTGTTTGTTGTACTCTCTAACAGTCACTTTGCACAGTTGTACTGTAGCTAAGCTGCATTATCTGTCCTCCTGTGCAGGTGTCAGAGTGTAACTGGCAGGTGCGCCGTGCCCCCAACCTCCGCAGTCTCTACAGTGTTTGTAAGAACATGCATCTGTGGCTCAAACAGGACCAGAGGAACATCTGCATAGTGCACTGTCTGGTAAGTCGCCCCCGGCCTCCTACTAGACGACACCTTAGGCTTCGTTTTTCACCTTCAGCTTCTCTCTGTAGGATGGCAGAGCGGCATCGGCGGTGGCTGTTTGCTCCTTCCTGTGTTTCTGTCGCCTTTTCAGCACAGCAGAGGCGGCGGTCTACATGTTCTCTATGAAGCGCTGCCCACCCGGCATAGCCCCCTCACACAAGAGGTACGAAAACAAGAACATCAATACCAAAATCACTGGCTAGATCCTCGAAAGGCATCACATCATTTTTTTATAATATTATATGCAATTCCATATTATATATTTCCATTTTTTTAATCAAATGTCTGGTTGTCAGGTATATCGAGTATATGTGCGACATGATGGCAGAGGAGCCCATTGTCCCCCACTGCAAACCCATAGTCATCCGCTCCATCATCATGACGCCTGTGCCGCTGTTCAACAAGCAGCGTAATGGTTGCAGGCCGTTCTGCGAAGTCTATGTAGGAGACGAGAGGGTCCTCACCACATCACAGGAGTATGACAGGATGAGGTAAGCTAACACACACCATACCTCAGCATTGCCTTGATGAAAGGACCTAGAGAAGAACTAACCTTTCATTCACTGATCCTCCCTCACTCTTGGGCTCACAGAGATTTTAAGATAGAGGATGGGAGAGCAGAGATTCCCCTCAATGTCACAGTTCAAGGAGATGTTTTGGTGGTGATCTATCATGCAAGATCTACGCTGGGAGGGCGTCTACAGGCCAAGGTAAGTACTAGCCAATATAAAGCTTCCCCGTCGAAATGCTAAACTGCTTAACTAAAAAACTGATTGCGTTTCATTTCAGATGGCATCAATGAAAATGTTTCAGATCCAGTTTCACACAGGCTTTGTGCCCAGAAATGCAGCCACTGTGAAGTTTGCCAAGTATGTGTCCTTGAGTCTGCACATTTTCCAATTTCCTGACGGCAACAACAAGTTTTATCTGTTCTGATCTGAAAGAGTCACATAGGTCCTAAAATGTCTCTAAAATTGTTTTAGTAGTGAAGGCCTGAAATTTTTTAATGTGCTTTCTTAACGTCCTCCCTGTGCTCCTGTCAGGTATGACCTAGATGCCTGTGACATCCAGGAGAAGTACCCAGACCTTTTCCAGGTCAACTTGGACATTGAGGTGGAATCTAGGGACAGACCCACCACTAAGACTCCTCCATGGGAGGGTTTCCAAACCAAGGGCCTCAACCCCAAAATTCTTTTCTCCTCTCGAGACGAACAACAGGAAATCCTGAGCAAATTTGGTAGGTTGAATTATAAAAGAGTCTTTGAGGTTTCTTGTTGATTTTTTTTTTCTTGAAACGTTAACGTAATATTAATCACTGCAGGTAAGCCGGAATTGCCCCGTCAGCCAGGTTCCTCTGCTTTTTATGACTCTGAGTCCAGCCACCAGCCAGCTCAGACTCCAGAGAGCTCCAATGCAACAGAACCAGAATCTCCTGTGAGCAACGACACCAATGCCAACAACTTCTTCCAGACGTTAGATTGGGAAGGTAAACTGTTCTCATGATAATTTGTTGTTTTAATGAATACCATGACATTTTGACTAACAATCCTTTTTGTATCTGCAGAAGTGAGTAGTCCCCAGGACGCCTCAAACAGCCAGGGAGGAGGGGGGTCCATGAACGAGCAGGAGGACCTGAGTGATCAGTCAGAGGGAGAGTCCTACTCTTATTCAGCCCCCAGTGGGGAGCCACTTTCACGTGACCCCAGTGAACCACTGTTTGATGCTGATTTCCAGGTGCGGATCATTGTCAGTACCAGTGTCTTTCATTTTCTAAGTCCAATCATTTATATCTTGTCTTGGTCTCTCCATTTCCTCTCCCCAGACATGTCCACCTCTGGACCAGGAATCTCCTATTGGTGACACCGCTGACCTCCTGGGGTTGAACTGTGATCCTGAACCTCCTTCCATGCCCTCAGCCTCCTCTGCTCCTCATCAGGGAGGCCAGGGAGGACTCAAAGCTGCTTCCAGCAACAGTGACCTCCTCAACGACTTGTTTGCACCCCCTGCTGGTCAGCCAGGAGCAGGGCAAGAGGAATTCTTCTTTAGTGGACCAAGCAGTGGGGCGACGCCAGACTCAAAACGTAAGGCCTGAGGCTTCATGTGTTGATAGCACCATCCCAATAATCCTTCTCATCTGTGCATTTAATTTCCTCCTTTCTGTGTAGCCATGAGTGACCTGTTTGACCCATTTGGAATGGGCTCTAACTCTGGAGTGGGCTCCAGTGTGGGCTCGTCTCGGCAGGCCTCTGGACCGGACCTCTTTGGAGACTTTTTGGCCTCCGATGGCTCAGCCACCAGCGGCTTCAGTTCAGCTCACAGTAACCCCACTCCTGCCTCCAACGCAAGCCTCTTGAACCTCAGTAAAAACCTCTGTTGCTTCAGTAAAATACTAATAAAGAGAAGTTACTTGGTGACACTTTGATGCTTTGTTTTCTCAGATAAGGTAGTGAATGACACCCCTAAGATGACCTCGTCAGCCAGCCAGCCAGACCTGCTGGGTGGATGGGACAGCTGGGCAACCAGCACCACCACTAGCATGAGCGGCTCCAGCAGCAGGGCTCACTACACCAACGCAGGTAGGTGCAGCGTTGTTCTGTCAGATGATGTTGTTGAGGCTGACTGAGGCTTTGGCCCACTTGCATTGTCTGTTTTGTAATGTATCTGTGGCTTGTACACTCATGTTGCTGTGTCTATAGCTTCGGGTGCGTCGTCCATGTCAAAGGCCAAATCTCAGACCTTTGATCCATTTGCTGATCTTGGAAACCTGGGCTCCAATTTACCAAGTAAAATGCCTCAGACTTATCTAACTGCCTTAACTCTCAGATTCATGTAAATAACTACCATTTTCATATTTCTGCAGGTTCCTCCAGCAGTAACTTTACAGGGCCTTCTTTTAGCACAAAGGCTCCTTCGTCCTCTACGTCCTCCTCAGCTAAGCCTCAGGGCCAGGCCTGGCAGTCTGGGAGACCCAGCTCAGCACAGAATAAAGCTTGGACACCTGGAACAGGATCTGGGCCTGCACCCAAAGTGTCTTCAGCACCTCAGTCCGCAGGCACGCAACCCAACAAACCCAATTACAACCTCAACTTTTCTAGCGTCATCGGCGGGAGAGAGGAGAGAGGCGTTCGTGGGCCTGGATTTGGTGAGAGTTAGTGAATACAAGGAAAAGTGTACTGAAACGTTGTAGAACTGAGGCACAATCCCATCTCACACCTCAACCTCTCTGTGCTGTGTTCCACTACAGGCCCCAGGCCCAAGGTGAAGGAGGATGATTTTGAGGATCTGCTGTCCACTCAGGGTTTTGCCTCTAGGCCTGATAGAAAGGGACCAAGGACTATTTCTGAAATGAGAAGACAGGAAATCACAAGGGACATGGATCCTCTTAAACTACAGGTAATAGTCTGAATGTGTGTTATTTATTTACTATTTAAGAAAAGCATGTGTACGTGTTTATGACCCTTTTTGTTTACTCTGCCATACTCCCGTGTCGCAGATCTTAGACTGGATCGAGGGAAAGGAGCGAAACATTCGGGCTCTGCTGTCCACTTTGCACACGGTGTTGTGGGAAGGGGAGACTCGCTGGAAGCCTGTGGGCATGGCTGACCTGGTGACGCCTGACCAGGTGAAGAGGTTTTACAGGAAGGCTGTGCTGGTTGTCCATCCAGATAAGGTAGGCTGGACCACGCCGCTTACACGTAGTAATAAGGACTTCACTTCTAAACTGACCTTTATAATTCTGTCTCTGCAGGCCACAGGTCAGCCTTATGAACAGTACGCCAAGATGATCTTTATGGAACTGAATGATGCCTGGTCAGAGTTCGAGAACCAGGGATCCAAAGCACTCTTCTAGTCTGGAGCTCGGCTAAGCCAGACCAGACTGGGCCAGATTGATCAGGACTGAGCTCACATTGGGCCTTAGGGAGCACAGAGCCTCTGAGAGGTGTCCTCTCTACCATTCCCTTCACTCCCACCTTCACTTACTTTCTGCTCTTTCTACAGTCATGGAGAAAAAAGACTTTTTGCCTCAAATACTGACCCAGCTCTAGTGAAAAATGTCCTGACTGGGTTCATCAGCAAACCAGTAAACAAGCATCACGATCGTTCTTAAGCTCACTGCCTACCTGTGCGACTGCCCACGTGGTGCTGCAACAGGAGGAGGAGGAGGAGGGAGAAATGGGTGACAATCACAGGAAGACAAAGTGGAACAAAGAATTGACCAAGAAGATTTTCGTGTCAGTGGTATTTGAATAGAAACGGCCCTCAAATAACCCTTCGCCAATAAAATGATGGTAATGTTTGGACTGTGGTTGGTAAGTTTGTTCACTACAACCAGTCGATTAAGTGAGTGGTTACAAACCTCAACACGGCTGTTGATTAGTTCTCTACGGGAGACTCTGAATGTACCAGCCACACCAACAGATGGACACCTCCTCCCAGCCTTTGGTTGCGTTTGTTGTGGATCCTCCACCTACTGAAAGACACCTGCTGAACACTACTAGCGCTGCTTTTACCATCCCAGTTATTGCTAAACTCATTCAGACTGGTATTAAAATCTGCATCGTAAACCTCGGACTCCCCACAGTGACGGTGAAATTGTTTGAGAGCCTTATAGCCTCCAATAAGCAGCCTCTTTGTTTTTAAAGTGCTCTTTGACCTCCCCCCACCGGGGCTACGCTGCGTAGCTGCCCGCATGCTCGCCCACATCCAGTCCCCACAACAACGGTGGAAAGGTGTGTTCGCATGGTCGTCCAACGGCACATTGACTCTCAGTGAAGTGCTGCTGTGACTGTAGCAGAAACAGAGAACCGACGACCCCCCGATGTGTCTGAGCATCAGGCTCACTCTGCTGAATGCGTTTGAGCATCTCTGTGACCACTCGTCATTGCTGACCTCTTCGTCTCCGTGAGCCTCAACCCAGTTCAGAGGACATCCAGCACACAGGACGTGAAAGTGAAGGACCGACAAGAGAAAACCTTGATTCAATTTGCTTTTGGTTTTATTCTTTCTCGAGCTTTTTTTTTTCTGTGTTCATCATGTGTTCGCATTAAGGTTTTGTCAGTTGATCATCACTTTGGTGTTAATATTAAAGTATTGTTCCTTAGGCTGCTTTGACAGCCTGCGGTGATTGTTAGAAAGCGTGACTTGTTGTGTGCGTGGGTTTCGTTCTGGGGGAACATAATCATTGTTGGGCATCGTGCTTTCTTACAAACATAAGCTTCTGTGTTTTTAGTTTGTTTTTTCACACTTTTGTCTAAAAAAATCTTTTCAGCTTTTTCTCGTTTTTCTTTTAATTTTACACTTTACCTCATGGACCAATCACCTGTTTTCTTATTTATTAGTTTTTGGAGAGTTGGGCATGAGACACAGATAATATATAGGCGGGATGTGCCGAGTGCAAGTGGTTGATCTCAAGCCTCTTTGTTGCCGTTTTCATTCCAAAGCTAATATTAATATGAATGTGCTTTTACAAATGTAAATATAGAATATATCCTCTCTGTTGTTATGAGTTAAGTGTTTATCATTTGTCTGCTCACTTTTTTTTTTTTACTTTTGTGTTTCCTCAAAACTTGACACATTTCCAACAAGAGGGGTCAGAAATCATAGGTGAGAAAAAAAATCAAGTGAATAAACCGCTGAGTAATCAGAGTATGAGGGACGACGGCAAAACCACACATTGGCAGTCAACTGTACCAAATGACGTCATACTAATATGAATGTAGATTTCAATGCAAAAACAAGACATTAAATCGTTTGATCTGAGGCAAACGTGGGTCTTTATTGTGCTTCTTTTGAAAATGATTCATAACGAGGTGTTAAGTTGATTTTAGTGAAATTAACTTGATTAGAAGTCTGGTTTAATCTTTACGGATTGTTCTACGATCCTCTTAAAGGTAATGATGAAAAGACCTTTGTATTTACAGCTTGATGTAAATTAATGAACGGGGATTTTAAACTATATTAAGTGAAACACAGCATCACGATGAGTTACAGCTTTATTTCATGAGACCACAGACTGAACAAACGGCTGCTGCACATCATGTGAACTACAATAAAAAAGTGTGTGTCGGCATCAGAGTCGTGTGATGAAGCCCTTGGTGGATGCTGGGACCTGGACGACAGACGGGCTGGGGTGCAGCTCTGCTCTGACTGAGGGATTTTGAGATGTGAATTAAAAAGAAGGCTGTAAAAAAGCCACATTAACAGATGCTACAGCGTCACAGCATGAAGCAAAGTGTTATGGAGACCAGGAACGTGCACAAAGACCAGGCACAGCTTTTTAGCTTCTCCTAGAAATTTCCACTTCTCAATAAGTTCTGCTGCTAATATAAGTTCACTGTAAGAAATACATATTGAAGAAAAAAGACTATCTTTGTTTCCGTGTCGGCACCAATGACAAGAGTCTGTTCTGCTGCCTTGCTGCAGCTGGTTCACATCTGGACAGGAAAGGCACTTCAAAGTGTGGATGTCCCTTCAATTTCCTGACAGTTCTGTCTTACGTCCGCTGCTTGACTCAAGGTGAAGTTTGTGAGTCCCCCAAAATGACTGAAGGAGAAAGAGAAGAAGACTCAGTCAAGGAGTAAAACTACAACATGAGACCCAGAGCGCGTGAGACGTACAGAATGTGGGTTGGTGCAGCTCTAGCCTTCAGTGGAGACCTCTGCAACGACGTGTCCGTTCACAGTAGCTTCAGCCACCGTCTCCTAAACAGCAAAGACACATTTACTGGGTGCACCTGAGCTAACCTGACACAGAAACACACACTTTCAGTCTGGACTCGACCTCTGCCAGGGTCAGAGCGTGCCAGCGTGTGTTCCACCTGTTCACACACTGGACATGTGGAGTCTGTTACCGCTGAGACGAGCTGAGCCGACTCCACAGTGAGCTGCGTCTGAGCTGCATCGCACGATCCTGACTCGGGCTCCTCGGGCAGCACGTTCTGGAAGAGAAATGAGGAGCAGTGAGGAGACGGAGCAGTGAGGAGACGGAGCAGTGAGGAGGCGGAGGGAGCACCAAGAAGAACAGGAAGGAGAGGCACCTATGTAGCACAACACACAGGGCCATAAATGTCTATGGGAACTTACCGAGGGCTCGACGTCTGCAGGCTGAGGTTCAACAGCAGGCAGAAGTTCGGCAGCAGGTTGTGGTCCGGTAGCAGGTTGTGGTCCGGCAGCAGGTTGGGGTCCGGTAGCAGGCTGGGGTTGGGGTCCGGTAGCAGGCTGGGGTTGGGGTCCGGTAGCAGGCTGGGGTTGGGGTCCGGCAGCAGGTTGGGGTCCGGTAGCAGGTTGGGGTCCGGTAGCAGGCTGGGGTCCGGTAGCAGGTTGGGGTTGGGGTCCGGCAGCAGGTTGGGGTCCGGCAGCAGGCTGGGGTCCGGTAGCAGGTTGGGGTTGGGGTCCGGCAGCAGGTTGGGGTCCGGCAGCAGGCTGGGGTCCGGCAGCAGGTTGGGGTCCGGCAGCAGGTTGGGGTCCGGTAGCAGGCTGGGGTCCGGCAGCAGGTTGGGGTTGGGGTCCGGCAGCAGGCTGGGGTCCGGCAGCAGGTTGGGGTCCGGCAGCAGGTTGGGGTCCGGTAGGGGCCACGTCCTCAGGGTCCGTCTGGACGTCACCTGTGGCCACATGGTCCTAAAGGCAGCAGCACATTGAGCTGTTAGGAACGGCTGCTCTGACGTGAGGCGTCCTGGTGGATCTGATGACTCTACCTTCACTGCTGACACACATTCAGCCTTTTCCACCAGCGTCTCAGAGATGTTTTCCTGCACCTGGTTGAACATTACTCATATTATATATTATGAAAAATATTTCTATCTGTTCCTACTCGCAAAACGTTACTAAATAAAGCTGTTATTAGAAAACATAACTCACCACTGGGATGTGAAGAGACTGGACAGGAGAAACCTGAAAAAGTTAAATAGGTGAGAGTTCTTTATAAAAATGATCCTTTCCACACGTAATAATTATACAGTATAAACAGAAATAACATTAACCTCAACAGATCTTTTCCATTACGTGAAAAGCAAAGTGCACCTGTGTGAGTGTGTCAGGCTCAGCAGGGACTCCAGGTGCGTGGTGTTGAACCAGCGCTTCTCCCGCAGACCCCTCTGCTTCAGGCGCCCGCTCAGGCCCGGGTTTGTGCGCCTCCACTGGTTCTGCCTCCACCGGGTCGGTGGGAAGCACTTCCGCCACCTCTGCTCCCGTCACAGGCTCCGACACGGCCTCGACTTTGACCGGTGCCTCCACCTTCTCCTGCACCTCCGGGACGCCTCCTTCCTCCTTCTCCTGCTGCGTCTCTGCTACGCTGACATGACTACGACTACATAGAGGCTGTAAAGACACAAAAAGGCACACATGTCTCACATAACATGCACCAAACCCACAGTGTGGAGACTGTGCAGAGGTCACAGGGAAGATCACCTCACCTGCTCGGCCTGAGTGGTTGTGACTGAACCATCGACCGTCTGCACGACACAGAAACAGATTATGCATCGTATTCACAACAACATCAGTGTGTGAGTGGAAAACACAGGCACTGAAAGATCAGCAAATCAAGCTTTTATTGTGACAGTACGTTCTACTCTTCGTCTTGAGTTATGTGCTGCTGTTATTAGTTCTCACCAGTGGAATCTGCTCGGGGCCTGTAGGACAAGGGTTGAGGGAAGAGGAGGGGTGTGTGTGTGTGTGTGTGTGTGTGTGTGTGTGTGTGTGTGTGTGTGTGTGTGTGTGTGTGTGTGTGTGTGTGTTGATTTACATCAGGTTCAGCAGCAGGCGCCATCAGGGGCTCAGCAGGGGGCGACACCTGTGAAGGCGATGGTTCACAAATCAGCAGAACAATTATGAACATAAATGTTTTATTTAATAAACCCTCATGTTGTCAGTTATATGTGAAAGCCGATGCTGCTGTGCTCCTGAATTATCGTTACACGTTGAGTGTGCGGAGGGACAGGTCCTAAGAATGTGCCTTGAGCGGAGCGTCGTCGTACTGAGCTCCACAGCGCCGTGGGCCTGGAGCTGTTTCACTGGAGCAGCAGTGAGCGCCTCAGCAGCTTCACCGTGTCCTAAAAAGGAAACGTTTGCCAAAATGTGTTTCCAGATAATAAAGTAGGACTGGACGTCTACACGAGCGGAGCTGGAGCCGGGAACACTGGAGGAACAGCCGGGCGCCGCCTCCCTCTCCTCAACAACCAACAAACCAAAGCCTCGGCTTCAAAAAAACGGATCTTCTCCATTGCTTCACAAAAGATGTTTTATGACGTTGGCTCTAAGTCGTCGTGTGCTGTGTTGTAAAAGAAGTCGCTTTTCGCAGCCATCAAACATCTGGCCGTGGCCTAAATGTCCACTGGCGACGCCGTGTGTGTAGTCAAGTGTGTTTAGCCGTGGCGGCGTTCGCAGGGAGACGCATGAATATTGTATCGTATCTTCACAATCTGACAGTGAATTATTTAGATTGTCTTCTGCAAAGTAGGACAAGTCTAGTGAGTGCAGGCGGTTCCTGGTCAGAAACCAGCATCAGAAGAGCAGGAAACACTGTACATCCTATAAGACACACACACACACACACACACACACACACACACACACACACACACACGCACACACACACACGCACACACACACATGCACACACACACAGAACACACTCACACACACACACACAAACACA
Source organism: Betta splendens (assembly GCF_900634795.4). Lineage (NCBI taxonomy): Eukaryota > Metazoa > Chordata > Actinopteri > Anabantiformes > Osphronemidae > Betta > Betta splendens. Next base: position 26,451,335 of record NC_040889.2, on the reverse strand, counting down.
CACACACGCACATGCACACACATGCAAGCACCCACCCAAGCATATCAAACTAACTACACACCAACAAACAGATGATCCTGTTCAAAAATAGTCTGAGGATTGCGCGCCCCATTGTCCTGTCTGCTCCCATCAACCACCACTAAGAACGGAACAAATGACAGACACGTGCTTTGACGCGTGCACGTGATCGGACAGGTTTGCCAGACAGGGTCCACAGGCTGCAATGGAGAACAGGGTGTGAAGCGGTTGGAGGTGGAGGCACCACCGAGGAAGTGAATCGTCCAATCAGGTCCAGCAGGAAGGAGAAGCGGCCGAGCAGGTGTGGGTCGCTGAGCCCAGTGGTGCCACGGCCCTTATTAATACATGAATGCCCCGCACTGGAGCGTGTGTGTGTGTGTGTGTGTGCGTGCGTGTTTGTGTGTGTGTGTGTGTGCGTGCGTGTGTGTGTGCGTGCGTGTTTGTGTGTGTGCGTGTGTGTGCGTGCGTGTTTGTGTGTGCGTGCGTGTTTGTGTGTGCGTGCGTGTTTGTGTGTGCGTGTTTGTGTGTGCGTGCGTGTTTGTGTGTGTGTGTGTGTGTGTGTGTGTGTGTGTGTGTGTGTGTGTGTGTGTGTCCACGTAGCCTGCAGCCTACTGGCACGCAGAACATTTTGTTCTCTCATCCCTTACGGCTGCAAAAACAAGCTCAGCATGAACATGACTTAGAAACATACAGGATGAACACATGAACCCTTTTAGAAGCGTCTGCAAAGAAAGTTGCTTAATGACGGACGCACTTTTTATGCAGGTGATAACGCACAGAGGAAAATGAAGCAAATCTAATAGAGGATGTGAGATGGCACGAGATCAAAGCGTCTGAACGGATACAGAACCACATCGGCCTCCAACGAGCAGCTCATTCACTGGAACGAGCTGCGTTCACCTGGAGGGAGACGTTCACCCTCGTGTTCACGACAAGCTGATGCAGAAGTCACAAGGAAAAAAGCTCATCGTGGCGCGATTTGAGGGTTCCGCTTTAATAAATGCCCTGTTCAGACCTGTGTACAAACGTTCTCACCTCGGTTCCTGGAGTGAGACGCTCCACGTCTACAGCAGCTTCAGCTGATGCTGTTCCTGCAGCCTCCACCTCTGCCTCTGGCTCAGCGGGGGGTCCTTTCACAGGCGGCTGTGCTTCTTCCCTGGGGGTCTCCAGAAGCGGGGCCCGGGCTGGGTCCCCTGTGGCCCCTGCGGCCCCTGTGGCCCCCGCGGCCCCCGTGGCCCCCCCGGCCCCCCCTGGGGCTGGCGTTTTGGGGGCCTTCTTCGGAGCCGCTGCAGGAGGCGTGCGTGCTGCGACCCGGGCGCTGGCTTTGACCGGCGGGCTGTTGGCGTGCTGCTCCTCCAGGGCTCTCCTCTGCGCCTGCTGCAGGGGACAAGGAGGGGAAACATGGGGGGGGGGGGGTTAAACCTCGTCTCCTTCATTCGGCTGCAGACGGTTCCAAGGGTGACCCGCGTGGCTCGTTTTGTGGGCGAGGTTCCTAATAAGCGGTCTACGGAGTCTGCAGGATCTCGAGGAGCTGCGGGGTCCAGACACTGGTGCTGCTGGTCTGCAGCTGACGCCGGCAGATGTCTGTCTGCAGGAATGCCAGGCACGTGATCAGGTCCCGCTCAGGTCCAACATGTTTGCTAGTTCGGGACAAAACCCCCCTCGGGCTTTAATGGAGCCCAGCGCAGGGCGGGGCCGGGTAACTGGGAGTGGGCCCAGCACAGCCAGTTAGATAATGGGAGCTAATTACTGGGATCAGAGCGGTCCTGACGGGTTTGGTGAAGCGGGAGTGGAAACTGTGCGAGTCAGCAGCACCGGTGGATGCGCCGCGGGACAGACAGCGGCGCTAAGCACATCATAATCAGCTTATAATCAGGCTACAATCACTCCCCGAACACGCTTTTGTTGGGCTGAGAGCCTGTTCGACGGAGCATGTGTGCGTGAGAGCATACAGTATGTCTGCGCCCGTCCAGCCGCCACCATCAAAACAACCCCTCCCTCGTCCCCCGGAATAGTTCTCATTCCCACACATCCATTCATACATTTCAAACCATAAAAGGCTCAGGAAGCTATTTCTGATCAGAGTGAGGGTTCTAACGAGGCACGTGCCCAAAGGGGAAACACTTGACTTGACGTCTTCCAGTGGCTCCGTCCCTTCCTGTGCTCCTCTATCGCTGAGGGAACCGGCGATAACAGAGCTGAGTGACTCCAGGTGCCATTTTTATCCCACTCGCAGACGCCGAGAGCCTGCGCAGACGGATGCAGGGCATTCCTCCGGCCTAAACCCTACCAAATACAGTCGTGTGGTGTTGTGAGTCAACGAGTGAGCGTCCAGCCAGAGGCCGGGGGGGACGGGTGGGGGAGGAAGAACTCCACAGAACCCCTGGTGGAGCCACGGCGTGTTGTGATCTGAGCCGAGGTGACGGCGGCGGCGGCGATGGAGGAGCTGAGCTTTGAGGAGCCGGAGCCTGTGGTTCTCATTCATTATGAACCCGTCCTCCTCTGCCACACCCACCGCTTCTGAGTGTTCAGACGTGATAGTGATGATGATGATGATGGTGATGATGATGATGATGATGATGATGATGATGGAAGCAGTGGGGCCAACGTGAGGGGACACAGTGCGCGCCGCGTCGCTGGTGTGGTTCAGTAGCGGTTCAGACACGCTCGCTTTGCGGAGGAGAGCTCAAATCGTGCACACTGCGCACGAGAGTGCGTTCATTTAGGTTCTGTGTTTAACAGACGGTCGAGGTGAGTCGCTCCAGTGCAGTCAGTCAGAGATGACGGCGCAAGAAACGCAAACACCAACTTACAGTCCCGTGACTGACTTAAAGAATGGGTCAAATGTAGGCGTCGATTATATTAAATTTGCCATAAACATGTTGCATCATATTTAGAGTTTTACATTTAAGCATTGTGCATCAATAGACAGTAAAACGCGGAGCTGCATCAGTTATTTACGCGTCTGCAGATTCAGAATCGACCGCCGCAAACTGTCAAAAAGGTCCTTTGGTGAACGGTACCGACGAGACCGAAGCTACGTGTTGGAACCGAGCACGCTCTAAATGGGTTAGGGCGAGAGGAGCGCGCGCGGCGCCACTTACCGCCCTCCGCATGCGGCGCTTGTTCTTCTTCCTCTTGCTGGGCATCGTACAGGTTCGCACGACGCGCACACGGCGGATCCTTATAAAGGCCCAGTGTCTCCGGCACGTTTACACCGAACCTATGGGAGAAGTGGGATGAAAGTAGGGGGGCGTGGAGAGACGCGCGCGCACAGACACACACAGACACGCGCGCGCGTTGCAATGTAGACATTGCTGCCTGTCTATCACGTGGCACGTGCATCTTTGGGCAGAGAGTTAAAAAAGTTATTTTTAGCTGTATCTTTTATTATAAGAAGATTTTTTTAAAGTTTCAAAATATCCTGTTTTCTTTCTTTAACAGATTTAAATGTTTTGTTATTTGCTTATAAATCACTGTAACCAAAAATACCAAAAGCATGACCTTGTGTACTGGGCAAACTGGTTGAGGCACAAAGGGAGTTTTAGCAGCTGTTAATCAGTATTTTATTACATTACCTCACTAACGTGGTTAAAGCAAAAGAGTTCTTATTAAATGCAATTACTAAAACCTTAATTATATTTTATAACTGTGTGTTTTGATGTACATTTTCCTTGTACATACTCCTGACTAGAACAACTAATTCACCAATCACACCTGAAATCACAGTCAGCAGTTATCAGTAAAATAATAAAACCGCCTTCTCAGAGTGGTAATAAAAACTCAGTTAAACTGAGCAGCACAGGCACCGCGAGCATCGGCCAAGTGGGAAACGTAGGGGCTTCACCACCACATGCTCCTATCACAGAGCAGCAGGGGGTAATGTGACCACAGGAAGAAAGAGAGACTGTGTGAGCCTGGTGCTTTAGTCCATCTTCATCTGCGCATCTCATTTTTGGTGCAACAGTGGACTCTGGTGGCCCAAAGACAAGAAAGAATGAAACACAGACACGCTGGTCTTAGAAAGTTATTTACAATTTGCTTCCAAAATATATCAATAATTATTTCTACATGATATAAAAAGAAGCACATAATATATACACAAAGACATTTTTCTATATTCAAACCAATATACTTTTATACAAAATTTTGATACAATTGCAAAACAACGTTTTTCATTGAATAGTGAATTGGTCCAAAGTGAACAGAAAGAAAAGGTTCCAGGACATAAAACGTCAGTCAGCAATAAAACTAAAAGTCAAGAATCACACGTTGAAAGTAACATGTTTCTTGACTTTGTGTCTTTTATCTGTGTAGGAAGGAGGTGACACTGGATACACAGGGAGGTTGTAGACAGTGTAAGGAGGGGGCTGGTCATCGGGGATACACGCCAGCTGAAACACACACACAGACACACACATCCAAAGGTAAGAGCACGCAATAAGCTGCAGTCTGTATGTGTGGAGTCGTATCTTTTGCTTGAGTCACCTCGCTGTACGCAGGCGGGGGCTCGCAGCGGACCGCGTTGCTGTACTGTGGGGGCGCCGAGGGCTCCTGCCTGTAGTGCTCCTCCTCATCTGGCAGGGACATGGTTCTAGAGAAGTGGATGAAATAAATGGAAGGTGGCTGCCAGTCCTGCTCGCCGCTCCTCCAGGACTCCCTCTCCCGCTCTCTCTCCCTCGCCAGCTCCATCTCCCGCTCCCGCTCCCTCACTCTCTCCTGCTCCCTCTCTCTCTTCCGCTTTCGTCTGCAACTGTAGACCTTGCAGAAGATGGCGCAGAGCAGGACTGTGAAACCAAGGCCCAGGAACACGCTGCGTGGGGAGACATATAGAGATAGATATGTAGAATACATATAGTAACATTGTGTGATTAAAACACATTGGTAAAAGGGGAATCCGTGGCAGTTGCCAAGTTGCTGTATTGGCTTGAATTTTGTACAGGTGTCCCTAATAAAGTGAAAAGCAAATACAGGAAGGAAATGAACTTACGGTACAAGAGGAGGAGGGGAAGTCATGCTATGTGGATAAATTGTCAGTGGACCAGAACAACAACGCAGACCTGAGGGAGAAAAAGCATCCTGGGCTTTAGAATACATCAATTCAATGTGTTATTATGTTACATTTTATATTCCTCTGTAACTGTTTAAGGATGTTCACGATATGTTATAAACAGTAAGGGATTCAAAGTGTATGAGGACGTCAGCAAAGTGTGTGGCCCCAAGGTCTTCAAAGACCAACAAGCCAACATCTGGAGCTGACGCTGTTGTTCAGTAAGTCATAGACATTATTTTGGCAATTTGGAGTTGCTCTATATAATTTAAATTGTTATATATTGTTTATAATTTAACATTCACACACACACAACACATTATAAAGTCAGTTGGATTATAAATACAAAGTTGAAAATGAATGAACAATGAACAACCACTTTAAATCACAAGTAAAACTCCTGCCACATAAGTCTGGACCAGAACAGCGACAGAGAGCTGCTGGCTCCTTCAGGCTTAACTATGTTATACAACAATAGTCATAATCAGGTTCATCACAGGCTTGGATGAAATTTATATGGAAGTCATACCATCTGCCACATTCACAAGGACTGCCTAAACAAATAAACAGAACCGAATCGTCCCATTTACTCTATGATGAGACTCAGTTTGATGCGTTTCTGGTAACGCAGCAGTCGCTTCAACAGAGAGCAGAAATACGGACCTCAGGCTCTTAACATGTGCTCAGAGACAGCTGATGTGCTCTGTGACCTCACTGGATCAGAGTACAGTTGGTCTTGTGGGTGATCTGATGAGAGGTGGTGTTGGGTGGTGTCAGTGGTGAGAACGTGCAAAGACCAGAAATAAATTATTCTGGATCTGATCTACAGAAACACAATCAGAAGTTGAGTTCTTGTTGTTCTGCTTGTACAGCATGATTATGATTGCATGCATCTGCTTCATCAGTCAGATAAGTGTGCTTTATTAGTTTGGGCCCAAGTGCAGCAGCGACAGGACGTTTCCTGTAATAAGTAATAAAATCCAGAGGTTCCTCTGAGTTCTCATGAGAACGCTGAGTCACTCCTGGTTCTTTGAGGGTAATGACGCCATTCTTTCATCCTGTATCTGCTGGAGGCCTGTGGACGTGTGAACTCACCATGTGCTAAAGCAAAGCCTGACACACGCTGGACTTCGGTCTGAAGCACAGGTCAGAGCACCAGAAACACCGAAACCTACATTACCCACAATGCAACATGCCCCCGATGCCAAACATATGACGTTGGTCAACGTTTGCGAACCCAAACAGAGATAAACCCCAGTGACCCGCTGTGACCGTGATCCAGCAAATCACGCAGCTGTTCTGTGCGATCCAAGGTTCGGTGCCATCTTCCTCAGAGAGCAGTGAAGTTTGAATCCCAACAGTTAGACAGAGGACGAGTGAATGTTGGGATTCATATTCATGTTCACAATATCAGACACTGTATTAAAAGCAGTTTCTTTTATAGTCCACTATAAAAGGGAAGCGTTTCGAAATTCAGAAATAAGTCACTTACGATGTGAGCGATGTCCGAACGTTCAGCAATAAAAAAGTAAATAAAAGTTGACGATCATCAACGGTGAAATGCCGCCGAGTAAAACAACTGCGGTGGAAGAAGTGGATGATCCTGAAATGTCAGAAAGTGACAACTATGCGGAAGGAGGAGACAGTGCTGCTCGATTTACTGGAAGTTAAACTGCTGCGCCCCCAAAAAAGTAAAAAGGAAAAGCGAGGAGCGGATTTCGACATGGGAGTGGAGGAGCGTACGAGGTCCCGTGAGGGACATTCTTCACTTATCCCCTACACCCACAAGTTAAACTCAAGTCATCTGCTTACTGTACTCAAAACCATTCACGCAAGTGGAATGCTTTCATACATGCAATTGAAATAAATTAACCCCAACCATCAAAAGCGACCACAGTAAGTGACCGCTGCTGTCCCGTCACCAGGAACATGACTGGACATAGTAAAATGCCTGCAGATGCCAATGTGAGCGGTTTCTGACTGTTATGGGCTGGCGACGGCGACCGAGCCAGCAGCCGGGACAGGCTCCAGCAGCCGGGACAGGCTCCAGCAGCCGGGACAGGCTCCAGCAGCCGGGACAGGCTCCAGCAGCCGAGACAGGCTCCAGCAGCCGAGACACCTTACGAGAAGTACTGCGGTCAGGTGAGCCTTCACTTCAGGGGACGCGGCCGAGCCTACCGCCCCTTTATTACTACATTTACGGTACGGTATGCTTTGTCCGTTCGGGATTCAGCAGTTAGCCACAGCAGTTGGTCCGCTCATCAGCCTGCACTGATGTTTACGGTACCGGTGACGCAAGTACCGAGGAGCTGTTGGACCCAGTGACATTAAAGCTACTCTCAGGAGAACATGGACATGAACTAAGTCTGTGGCCTACAACGTTGCCCGTGACGCAGCTGGCACAGGAAAGCTCGCCCACAAGCTAGTTTTACGAGCGCACGAGGTAGTTTGACGTCATCGTGTCGTTTCAAGCATGGTAGTAATTACTGTAGAGCGTCTGTAGCCCTGTAACCCTATGGTGATTGTGCGCATGTATTTAATCTGACAGATCAGTCATTTCAGTGCGTTTTTTTCACGGGGGGGGGGATAAAGGTTTATCTTCACACACACACACACACACACACACACACACACACACACACACACACACACACACACAGAGTGAGAATCAGTTGTTTTAAATACAGTACAAATACAGTACAGTACAATACATCTCTGGCCTGTTGCAGCTGGTTAACAGGTCAGAAAACCATGACTGGACTATGACATAAGGTATCTCCATCAGACAGACGTCTAATTGTCGTTCATTTGGCGCGGCGGTGATTAAGCAACTTTTACAACCATGTTTCACAATAAGGGGAGAGTTCAGTTTGCTAATTCACGGGAACCTTGAACCTCTATGAATCCTATATTTCTATTGATAACCTCCAACCTGTTAACATAATCAGTGTTACTGGACTAACCGAAGTGATAAATGACTAACAGCTGCAATAAAACACGCAGCTCAACGCAAAACGCTGCAATATGACGTAAAATGCCATGTTAGAATATCTGCAGCTGCAGCAATATTATGTTAAGGATGAAAAACTGCAGAAACCCAGCTTCAGCTTAGATTTGATCCTTTACTCAGGCAAGAAATCGCATTTCTGGTGCAACAGTGGACTCTGGCGGCTCGAGGACGAGAGATCAAATGAGTTAAAATCACACGTCAACCACACGACTCCATCGTCCTGCAACTTAAAGGCACATTAAGTGAGTCCGGTCTATCACACTTACAATATGAACAGCCCAGTCAGACAATAATTCAAGCATGTAGGACTCAAAACAACACTGTTTGCAAAACACAACTTTTCTACTGGTGGAAAGCTCATTTTGAATGATAAATAACTGTTTTTCACTGGTCTCATGTCTGAATGTACAAACCAGAGACTCATTTACAACCTGCTTCTAAAATATATCATCATTTATATCTACATGATATAAAAACAAATGCATAATGTAGACACAAAGACTGTGTATTTATTCTATATTTCTAATTTTATTTGTAAATTTACTGTCACAATTTTCACTCATATATAAACTGTGCATATTGTTGGAGTGAGACAATAACATATTATTTCAGTATTTAGAGTCACCTTCGTAGACCAGCTACTTTGTGCAATTTATCATTCACATCACATCCTGAGGTTATTCTTTGATATAATTTGTCCACTTACAGTAAATTTGAATGCTTCTCATTGAGCAGTGAGTTGGTCCAAAGTCGTCAGAAAGAACAAAGTTCCAGGACAATATCGTCAGTCAGCTTGTTGGAATTGACTGCGGATGGTGATGCTAATAGATGGCGGTGGCTTTGATTTAGGCAAATATCTCTGACTCGTTAATGCTTGGTCATGGTTTACACCCACTAATCTAGTTTAATTTACATCATTTTGCCCAAGGTTTGGTCAAAACTTTGGCAAATTAGGAAAGTAGTGCGACCCAGAAACAGAAGTTGTACCTTTGTTGGATAAAACAACACTAATCAATTTAGTTAACTGTCCTGGAGAATGTGCTCAGTGTTTCATCTGATGGAATCCTAGCAGCTTTCATCCTATTGGTGCCGTTACCGCATTATTACCACAGAAGAAGAGAAGCAGCATCTTCTGCTCCGTTGCTCAGTTCGCTCACAGCCATGAGGCAGTGCAATAATCAGCCTGTCCATCGCCCCCTGCTGAGACGCAGTGCCACGCCCCCGAGCCTATGGCTCCGTTTGTGATTGGACCAAGTCTCTGTGGGGAGGGGGTGACACTGGATACACAGGGATGTTGTAGCGTGTGTACGGAGGGGGCAGGTCATCGGGTTTACACGCCAGCTGAAACGCACACACATCCAAAGGTGAGAACACACACACTAAGCTGCAGTCTGGCATAGCTGTATCTTTATCAGAGTCACCTCGTTATAAGCGGGCGGGGGCTCGAAGTAGACCGTGTTGCTGTATCGTGGAGGCGCTGAGGGCTCCTGTCTGTACTCAGACGGCCTGAAGTGGTCCTCCCCTTCCTGCTGTGACGTGTTGCTAGAGTAGGGGATGAAGTATATGGAGGGTGGCCGGCCGTCCTGCTCGCCGCTGCGCCAGTTCTCCCGCTCACGCTCCCTCTGCCTCTCCTGCTCCCGTATGCGACTGCAGGCCTTGCAGAAGGTGGTGCAGAACAGGATGGTGAAACCGAAGCCCATCACGCCCAGAAAGATCCTTGGGTGAAAGCGTGAGAAGAATGGAGAGATGTTTGTTTGTTGTTTGACGATGAGGGACCGATGCAACAGAGACAGTGATTAGAACGTTTAGCTGAATGGTTGAAACATTACAATCACCTCATGGCGTCCACTCAGATCAGTAATAAACACATTAGAATAATAAAGTGACAGTAGAGCTGTTGGGTTTTTATGGGAAAAAGAACTGGAACAGTAGTAACTTTGAAATGAAGACGTTTATGAACCAAGTGAACAGTTTCTTACTCTAGAATAGGAAGAGTACCCATCATGAAAGTCATGTGGACAAACTATCAGTGGACTGGAATGGAAAACGAATCACACCTGGAGGAGAAAGAACACAACACTGGGCTTTACGATGAAGTCTATGTCTTATTACCACAACATCTTATCCTCTGTTGCTGTTCAAGGATCACATTCACGCTAAAAGCAGATTCCACTTTTTTTTCTCTTTCTGGTTCAACACGAACACAGACTTTGAACCTCACCATAAATGTGTGTTTTTGATTTTATTGCTTACCTGGACTCGCTGCTGCGACCATAATATAGGTATAAACCACCATCTCCTGAGCTGCAGTATGGTTTACAGTCAGTCCGTCCACCTGCACTGGCTGGTGTTGCTATACAAACATGATCACACTTGTTCCCTCCGAACCGGCCAGGTAATAAACAGGAAGGGAGCCCGTGTATGAGGAGGTCAGAGCCACAGCCAAGCGCGTGGGCCCAATTACATTTGGACTAAACTACTCTCCAGGTCTTCAAGGACCAACAAGGCAACATCCGAAGACAACAGTGTTGTTCAGTAAGTCACAGGCATTATTTTGTGCGTGAGAGTTTATAATTCACCGTTGTCACACACAAGTCATTATAAACTTAACTGGATTATAAAAAAAGTTAAAAATTAATACCTTCATTATGGCACAATGAACAACAAGCTTGAATCGTGAGTAAATTCCTGCCAGTGTGATCTGAAACTTTAAAATGGATTTCAGTTCCTCTAAGTGAGTCTGGATCAGTCAACGGGTCAGAACAGCGCCAGAGAAGCCGCTCCTCACAACAAGAACCATGATCGGGTTCATCACAGGCTTGGGTGCCATTGATATGAATGCGTTTTACCATCTGCCACCTTGACTCTAAGAGCAGACCTTAACAAGGAGTGAACGGGCTCCTTCTCCTCTTCACTTTTTAGATGTTGAAAGAATTATTAAAATTAAACTCACAAGACTAGAGGTCTAACTGAGGACAAACACAGTCAGCAGCTAAAGTACAAAGAAGTGGAAGTACTGCCTAAACAAATAAACAGAACCCAATTTGTCCCGTTTACTCTATGATGAGACTTTGATCCGTTTCTGGTAACGGTCACTTCAACAGAGAGCAGAACTGCCTATAATAAGACCCATTGTAATACTCCTGTAATGTACCTAGTAGAACACTCAGGCACTTACCTGGGCTCAGAGACCGCTGATGTGCTCTACGACGGCGAGGGCGACCTCACTGGATCAGAGTGCACTTGGTCTTGTGGCTGAGCTGATGAGAGGGCGGTGGTGAGTCCCAGCGTGTACATGCACTGGACAACGTGCAAAGACCAGGAATGACTTATACTGGATATGATCCACAGAAGCACAATCAGGAGTGGAGGTCTTCTCCCTTTGTTGTTAGTTTGCTTGTGGTTCTGATTGGCATTATTTTGTATGATTATATACTCCCACATGTGACTGTGTGTGTGTTACATCACTCAGGTCAGTGAGCTTTATTAGTTCGGGCTTAAGGTCCAACAGAAGATTTTATGGCAGCACTCGAGGTTTTTACAAGGATGATGGCAGCGCCAGGACGCTTCCTGTAATAAGTAATAAAATCCTGAGGTTCCTCTGAGTTCTCTTGAGAACGGAGTCACTCTTGGTTCTTTGAGGGTAATGACGCCATTCTTTCATCCTGTATCTGCTGGAGGCCTGGGGACATGTGAACTCACCATGTGCTAAAGCAAAGCCTGACACACGCTGGACTTTAGTCTGTAGCACAGGTCAAGCACCAGAAACACTAAAACCTACATTACCCATAATGCAACATGCCCCTAAGGCCAAACATACGTCTGCTCAACGCTTGCGAACCCCCAGTGACCTGCTGTGACCCTACGGTTCAGAGCAGGTGCGAGTTAACCAACTCACAAAACTGGAAATGAAACACTAGAATCACACAACGGCAACCAAATGCACAGGTAACTCACAAAGTGCAACACTGCAAAAACAAATATAAACACAAATGGAGTCCAAATTAATTTTATTGCTCAATATTTAAACCAGCAAACAAACACTGAAAACAACAAACAATTTCTATAGTAAAAACATTAAATTTCCTTAAGAGCATTTGTTTAGCATCAAACCAGACAGAATGAGTGGATGTTAGGGTTCATACTGTGTCTATGTTCACAATATCAGACACAAATATAGCATTGTAACCAATTCCTTTTACTGTCCACTATAATTCAGCAGCTTTTGGGTAAGAATTATGGACTAGCTTTAATTCGTTCTTAGAGGAAGTGCCTGGTACAGTATAGTCAACATGAAGATGAAGACCTCTTTTTTCAATTATAATTGTTGATGTGTTTTAATTGTTTCATACTATGTCTTTATTTTTTATTGTTAGCACTTTGAGATTCAATGAATCAAAAGTGCGTTACAAATCCATTATTATGTATTTTTACTTATTGATTGGATTGATTGTGAAAAAAGCCATGAATCTGCAGTGTTCGGCACTAAGGTCACTAGGTCTCCCACCACTGTCCAACATTCATTTCATCAGCGTCTGCGGTTACAGAACAGCATCACCCTTAAGATGCACACACACATTAAACATTACAGACGAGTGTTCAGGTTCCACCGCTGCTGCAGAGAGCAGTCAGTAAATAAAATACACTCGGAGGCTCAGAGACACTTCCTGTGGTCTGGGATCTCCTGAGCCGCTGGTGCTGGTGGCGGCTGCCACCTCACCTGCAGGGGTTTGTTTCTGCCAGACTGCGTGTGTCCTGGGGCTACAAGTCTTCATGGACCACTCTGCGGCTGTGTTTGTCCAGCCAGGCCTGCAGCAGAGGCAGGTTGGTGTCCATCCAGCGGATGTTTTCCTCAATGCTCTCGTAGGCTTGCTGGATGCACCTCATCTCGGAGCCCGTCTCCTCACTCAGGGAGCCGAAGAAGCTTCGTACCTGAGCACACACACATCAAAACGCTGTGTGCAACATATGTTTGACGTCCAAGTAACAACAACTCTCGGGCTGGATGCTGGCTGACGTGGCCGTGTTTACCTCATCCAGCATCTCTCTGGTGGAATACTGGTTGGTCACTCCGTTCACCATGTAAGATACGGTGTTAGAGCCCAGGTCAAACCTGCCGTTTGGAAGGACAGACACTGAGCTTGCAGACATGAAAGGGCTCTTTTGGTTCGGTGTTAAAGCTCAAAGCTCATATGTCTGGTTAAAAGTAAAAATGACTGACTTCTTGATCAGAGTGTTCCAGTGGGCTCGGAGGAAGTCCCAGGCCAGTTTGTAGCCGTGGGGGTTCCTGCTGACCCCCACTATCACGTCTGGGAGGTCCTGGGTCTTCATCACCTCACCATGCAGGCTCTGCTCCATCATCCTGTGGAGAAACACAGGAACAGATAGAGAAATGACCAGTCCGTCCACGGTAACAAGGCTTGACTGATGCGTCCCACTCCCACCGAGCACACACCACTTGAGCTTGTCCTGCAGCGGGCTGAAGGACATGGCGCTCTTGTAGCGGCTCTTCACCGACATTTGCAGCGAACTGCGGTACATCTCGAACAGGAAGTCCCACCCCTCTGGCGTTCGAGCGCCAATCATGAACACAGCCATCGAGACGTCGACGGGGAGGCTAAAAGGCAGAAGACTTCACTGTAGGAGCCATTAATGAAGCGGTTCTTTATTAAAAGACCGTCGTCTGCTGACCTCATGCTGCCATCGGAGTCCTTCCACTCCTTAAACACCTGCGTGGCCTTGTTCAGACACGGAGCATAGTTCCTGACGCAGGCAAACAGCAGCAGGTAACTCCTCAGCATACGCTCAGACACTGATCCTGAGTCAGTCCACTCCTGACGATCAATCAGCCCCCGGAACAGGTTCACGATGTAACCCTGAGAGACAACGTGGCCAGTTTAGACATTTTACACAAACATTCCACAAGTGATGAGGGTTGATGCGTCTCTAACCTTCATCTGGTTCTCCAGAGCAGCCATGTCCCTCTTCTCCATCAGCTTGTACAGAGGTACGAGCTCCCCGAAGCCCTGGGTCACAGCCATGATCTCGGTCTCTCTGGACAGGTACAGAGACAGCTCCAGGGCCGTGTCCAGTCTCACCTTCCCTACACTGCGAGGCAGCAAAGCAAACCTGCTGTGGTACGGTGGGGTGGGCTGCGGGACAAAGCACCGCCGGCAGCACCCACCTGACCAGCTGGAAGACGTTGTGGATGAGGCTCGCCCTGTCGTTGCCGCTCAGCGCCGTGTGGTTGTGCTGCAGCAGCTTGATGATGGGGCTCCAGCCGTCGCCGGCGTAGTGCACCATGTAGTAGCCGCTCATGTTCACGTTGAACTTCACCCAGTCCACCTCGCTGGGCAGGTGCAGGACATCTGGAGGAAATGAGGGGATGTGAATGAGGGTTATTGGGAAGAACGGGGTTCATCACGCTGGATGACACGCCCACCGTGTTTGGTCTTGAGCAGGAAGCGGTGGACGGTGTTGGACTCGCTGGTCACGTAGGTGAGTGGGATCTGCCACAGAAAACTATTCACACACGAGTTATTAAAAAATGATTCAATTCAACGACTGAAAATAAGAATGAAGCCTTAAATTCTATTATTGCTGTGATATTATTTCAGCCTCTTCCGTCGTATGAGCAGTGACTGGTGACTGATGTTTACCCTTCAGTGAGGGAGGGGTCGTCTGTCTTCAGGTAACGCTCCTGACTCAGTCTGACCTCCCGACCTTTGACCTCCACAGTGAGCAGCGGGAAACCCTCCTGCAGAGTCCAGGTGTCCATGATCGCCTTGACGTCCAGCTCGTCGCCCGAGTACCATTTCTGTGTGCACACGAGTGAAAATTAGAATGAGGTCTAAAGAAATGTGCACAGGACAGGATTGAGAACCCACCGAGGCTTCGGAGGAGAGGCCGCGCTTGGAGCAGAACTCCTTGTGCTCCAGTCGAGCTCCGTCCAGATCATCAGAACGGCAGATCTGGATTTGAGGCACAAATCAAGCAGGCACACATTTAAGACAGGCACAGGCACATTGGGACCAGTCATTACCCATCATGCATCAGTGCTCCAGCTAAAAGCACTGGCTGTTGAACTCACATTAGTCAGGCTCTCCCACAGGTGGCTGTTCACTGTGTTTTGGTAACTGTAGCGCTTCAGGTATCGGATGATGCCAATTTCAAAGGCTGTGGGAGTCAGGAAGTCGCGCAGCATGTTGAGGATACAGGCTCCCTGACAAACACACACTTATATGAATATTAATAAATCTAATACTTTCTGATTTCCTGTTGATTTTCCTTGAACCAACCTTGTCATAGGACACATCATCAAACATCTCCTGGATCTGGGTGGGGTTTTCCACTGGAGTAGAAACGGGGTGGGAGGAGCTCAGCGAGTCCACCTCCATGGCCTCAAAGCACTTCCCCAAGAAGAAGTCGTCCTGAGGAAAAGAAAAGGAACGTGTGAGGCTTGAAAAAGGAATACAAATAACAGCATCTGCCGGACGTATTCTCTGATCCACTCTCACCACGTGCAGCTCTGGGTAGGTGATGTCCAGAGAAATGAACTCCATGAACTTGGCGAAACCCTCGTTGAGCCACAGGTCGTTCCACCACTCCATCGTCACCAGGTTCCCAAACCACTGCACACGCATGAGAACCGGTGAGCACGCGTCTCCGGGCGGAACGCAGCCGCTGAGCGTCGCCGTGGACCCGGCGGCCGGCGCCGCAGGCCTCCTACCTGATGGGCGAGCTCATGGGCGATAACCTTGGTGATGGCCAGCTTGTCTGAAGCCGAGGACTTGTCCGGGTCAAAGAGGAGGCCGGTCTCTCTGTAAGTGGTCAGTCCCCAGTTCTCCATCGCCCCCGACTGGAAGTCAGGGATGGCAGCCAGATCTGCAGAACCGGGTCGGGAGCGCGCAACATCCTCTGAGTCACCTGCTAGTGATCCACTAACATTTAGCTCCAGTAACATATGAAGGTGTGTTTTCACTGACCCTGTTTGGGAAGCGGGTAAGGAATGTCAAAGTAGTCATCGTAGAAGTCCAGCAGCTTCACAGCAGCATCCAGCGCGAAGGCCGTCTGGTCGATCTTCTCTGCGACGGCGTAGACCGTGATCTGAGGGGAAACAGAGGCGGTAACACGGCGACGCGGCAGCTGGTGACCCGGCACCAACGGGAGAGCGGCCCCACCTGGACCCCGTGCTGGGTGACCCTGCTCACAGACAGGAAGTCGGACACGATGTAAGCCACCAGGTAGGTGCTCATCTTCACAGTGGTGTCAAAGTGGTCCTCCAGCAGGCCGCCGGGCAGCGCCACCGTTTTCACCTGGGAACACAGGCACAGGTCACACTGCTGCACAGCCGTGCGTGGGGTCTACGGACGCTCGGGCACCTTGGGCATGTTGGAGACGGCGATGTGGCGCGGCTCGCGGATGATCCTTATGGTGAAGTTGGCCTTGAAAGCGGGCTCATCGAAACAGGGGAAGGCTCCTCGAGCAAAGGTGGCTTCGAACTGCGTGGAGGCGAGGACTCTGAGGATGAAGCAGAGAGGGTTCGATTCAACGCAAGAGGGGGCGCGCGACGAACGCGGCCGCGTGCGGTCGAGCGCAGGCCTCACCGCACTTCCCCGCTGCTGGTGCGGTAGCTGCTCTTGTAGAAGCCGTGGAAGCTGTCGGACAGGTTGGCGGCGAACTCCAGCTGGACTTCGTACCTGCGGCCTCTGGTCAGCGCCGAGTCCGACAGGAGGCCGAGCAGGTGGAAGCGGGGATGCTCCAGCACGCGCAGGGGCCGGGCGCCCTCGGGCGCCAGCAGCAGCGCGCTGGAGATGTGCAGCCGCTTGCTGTGCAGCACCACGGCGCTGGTGTCCTCCAGCACCTCCAGCTGGATGCGGACCACGCCGCTGAAGTCCAGGGAGGTGAGGTTGGGGTGGAGGCTGAGGTCGTAATGGAGCGGGGAGACGGTGCGGGGCAGCCGCATGCGGTCCCAGGGGAAGGGCTGCCCGTTGGTGGCCACGGGGGCGTCTCGGGCTCCCGCCCGGTCCGGCAGCTGTGCTCCAGATGTGAGAGGAGCGGCGGCACTCAGCAGCAGCAGCAGGAGGACAGGAGGTGGGAACATGGTGACTGGAAGCGGAAAATCCTCCCAAACTGGGAGCAAAGCAAACACCAGTATTAGGAGACGGTAGAGCTTCATGGAGCTGGTCCTGGTTGTAGTGGACGCATTCTCAATGGATCATGTTACATTCTTATTGTAAAACTCTAAGACATTGGTCTGAGGCTGAATGGTTAAATGAACTAACGTCAAACCCAGGAAGGAAGACGATAAACGCATGACAACAGGTGATCTGACAAAGCGAAGCTTTCGATTTCAGTTATTTCCATACAGTCGTGAGAAAAAGACGCCATTTTATAAAACGGACCCGCTGAGTGATGTTTTAAACATTGATATCTACATTTTTTTTTCTTTTTTTAATTACGCATGTTATCATAGAATATTTCCACTCACCGCGTCGTCTCTTACGCGTGAAAACGGCGCAAACGACTCAAGAGTGAAAGTGAAAGAGGAGCAGGAGGAGCTGCTGCGTGACGGGAGCCTGACGGAACCGTGGAGCCGCGGGCCCGTCCGGGTCTGTGGCACCGGCACCGGCACCGGGTCTGGGTCAGCTGCTGCTGTGGCGGTGACGCACGAACCGCTGCGCCGTGAACGTCAGGAGCAGAAGGAGCGAGACAGAAACAGAGACCCACTGTGGACAGGAAGTTCCGTGTTCTGAGCTGCGGGGACGTTTTTAACCACTGGGGGTCGCTGTTGCTCTGAAAACTGTACTTAACTTAAATTATACAAAGACTACGAGGAAAAACAGCCTAAAAGTGTTGTAAAAAGTTCACCCTCTCTTCATTCAGAGAAAACAAGCATTTTACACCTATTATATGTGTTGCAAGCAAAGACATGACGCACATAAATACTGATCTGTGACCATTTTGTGGTCCAATTGGTGTGAAACTTATAAATCTGCTAAAACAAAGTACTGGGTTTGTACAACTCACTAAATCAAACTGTGTCACTGAAGGTTAATTGGGCTCCGTGGACCAAGGTCTCACCTGAAATGTCTCCTCATTTTTCAGTTTTGCAGGTCCGTCATTAAGCAGATTGTGTATAAACAGAGAAAGAGAACATGCATTTCTAAAGACTTCTCTAAATCCAATTCACTTCTCTTTTGCTGATTTTCTTTCTCATCCTGCACTTAGAGGCACTTTTACATGCTGAACAGCCTTGGAGCACTTCCAAATCACAATCTGTAGAAATTGCTGCAAATTAAAGGTTTCAGATTAAATAAACAAGGTGGCCCTGAGTATCTCCTGACATGTAATTACATAGTTTTTCGAGCCTGTTCCACAAACAGGGTTAAAGTCCAGCTCATCTGCAAACATTAATGAGTAACCTTTACAATGAGCTCACCTGCTTATTGGAGGCCGCTTCAGCAGATGTGCTGGAGTTGCAGCGATTGCATCGACGGCAGCCCAGCTCGGTGACAGAGGATCTCGTCCCAGGACAGAGAATGATCAAAACGCTGCTAATTGGCATTTTATGTGGCGCAGCCGCGCTGACCATCGGCATCCTCATCGGCCACTTCGGCATCACCAAGAGCGGCAGCTCGGCACCACCCTGGCTCCAGGATGTGGCGAAAGACGTGGACGAAAGCCTGATTGAGACGTTCCTGTCTGAGGTGAACACTCTCCGCATCGAGGAAAACCTGAGGTGAGCTCATAAATGATCCACCTGTATTTCGTCATCCTTTTGTATCTGGCATTTAAAGGTTGCTTCTAAATGCTCGTAGTCGCTCCACTGACTTGACCCAAGCATTTCCTGTGTTCAGGGAGTTGACCCGGGTGCCCCACATGGCCACCACAGCTGGAGATGAGCGGACAGTGCAGCTCATGCTGAAGAGGTGGCAGGACCCTGAAACGGGTCTGGACCGGGCCTGGAGAGAGGAGTACCTGGTCTACCTGTCCTTCCCTGACCCCAAGAAGCCCAACAAGGTCACAGTGGGTGAGTCCACCTGCGACGGGGATCGCAGCACCTGGACTCAGCCCGTTTAGCTCTGTGACCATGCTCGTTTCAGTGGGTCCGTCCGGCGATGTGCTGCACGCCATCAGGGAGAAGGAGAAGCCGTACACAGCGGAGCAGGAGGATCCGGAGGTGGTTCAGCCGTACGCCGCCTACTCCCCCGCCGGACACGCCAAGGTACGAAGCTCCGTCTGTGTCCAACTCTGCAGGACTCCACACGCGGTGACTGCATGAAGGCGAAGATACTTACATTATTGATGAATGACTCACACCTCATGCTTTCCTGTGGTAACCTTTACTAACGTCTGAGGGGACAGACAGGAGAAATACATGTGTCACTCATTAATGCATTCATTCATTCATGTTTCGCCTGTTTTCTGTTGTAAACCTGTTGGACTCGCTGGGTCCTGTGTAAATCTAAAGTTTAAGTGGAAAATGATCGCACTGATGGTTTTTACAGGTAATAAAATGCGCTGACCCGTTTCTCTTATCAGGTGTCGTTGAGCTTATCTTCAAGTTATGTGGACACAGTTAGACCACTAAAAGACTCACAGCCTTCCACATAAACATCAATTTCAAAGACGAGGAGGCTTTGATTAGATTTTGATTAGACAAAAGACAAATGGAAAAGATTCTTATGGAGATTTCTCTCGTGAGGAATTCCACTTCCTAACGGTCCAGTTTAGATGTTTTCAGCCTTTAATTCCTACCAACTGAACTCTCGCTGGCATTCTGTGCTTTCAGGGGAAGCTGGTTTACGCCAACCAGGGGACTCCCAGCGACTACGAGCGCCTGAACCAGACGGTGGACCTGGCCGGAACCATCGCCATCACCAGATACGGCGGAGCGGGACGAGGAGCCAAGGTGGGTCCAGACGCCACGCACCGCTCAGCGCGTCCGCCGGAGCCGCGCTGAGCGGGTGCTTCGCGCCCGCAGGCCGTCAACGCGGCGCCGTACGGCGTCGCCGGCGTGCTGGTCTACACCGACCCGCGGGACATCAACGACGGCGTCACGTCGGACGCCGGCGAGACGTACCCGCACTCCTGGTACCTGCCGCCCTCCGGGGTGGAGAGAGGCTCCTTCAACGGCCAGTTTGGAGACCTGCTCACGCCGTACCTGGCTGCCAAAGGTGCGTTCACTGCCCGGAGCAGGCGGCCACACACACGTGACCATGGAAACAGGCTCCTATTTGCACCTGTGAATGCTGTGCTTCCGCTTGCAGAGGACACCTACCGGATCCCAGCAGAGAACGTCACAGGGATTCCTCCCATTCCCATTCAGCCCATCGGATATGAGGACGCCTACGTGCTCATCTGGTGTGTGGTGGGCGCGCGTCCCCGTGGAGCCGACTCGGCCCAGCGGGTCCACTCACGGCTCCTTTCTCCTCTCTGGGTCCATCAGTGCGCTGGATGGAGACGCCGCTCCGCAGAACTGGCAGGGAGGATTCAACTGCACCTACAACCTTGGCCCCGGGTTCAAACCCACGTCCGCTTTCAGCGCCAGGTAAAGAGCCGCGGGTCAAAACGACGGCCTCCACGTGTCTCCTCCTTGAATTAAATGTCGGTTCCAGTGACGTGCAAATGGACATTTTCAACTATGAAGAGAAGCGGAACTCCTCCAACGTGATGGGCGTGATCAGAGGGAGCGTGGAGCCGGGTGAGGCTGGACCCAAACAAACAGCCAGGATCCGTTTGGGTTTGTGTTCTGAGTGCGTCCGCGTCCACAGACAGGTACGTGATCTATGGGAACCACAGGGACAGCTGGGTGCACGGCGCCATCGACCCGAGCAGCGGGACCTCGGTCATGCTGGAGCTGAGCCGCGTTCTGGGCCGGTTGGTGAAGCAGGGTGAGTCTTGGTGGGCGGCGCCGGTCCGGTTGGTGAAGCAGGGTGAGTCTTGGTGGGCGGCGCTGGTCCGGTTGGTGAAGCAGGGTGAGTCTTGGTGGGCGGCGCTGGTGCCGGGGGAGAAGCTGATCTGTTCCTCTCTGCGTCAGGCAAATGGAGGCCGCGCAGGTCCATCATCTTCAGCAGCTGGGGAGCAGAGGAGTTCGGACTCATCGGATCTGCAGAATACACAGAGGTTCTGTTCAGTTGCTGTTCGGTCATTCTCCAGGATCCGGGTCTGTTAATCCTCCGCTGAGCCGTCTCCTCTGTTCTGCAGCAATACTTCACCAAGCTCAGCGAACGCACCGTCGCCTACATCAACGTGGACATCGCTGTGTTTGGTGAGAACCCCCCCCACACACACACACGCACGCACGCACGCACACACACACGCGCACACGCACGCACACACGCACGCACACACACGCGCACACACGCACACACACGCACACACACACACGCGCACACACGCACACACACACACGCACACGCGCACACACGCACACACACGCACACACACACACGCTCTCCTCCCCTGCTCCCCAGGCGGCGCCACGCTCAGCGCGGCCGGGATGCCGTCGGTGCAGAACGTCATCTTCACAGCTGCCAAACAGGTGAACCGTCACAAAGCGCCGCACGCCGCTGCAGCGGAACCGCTCACGTTCGGTCTCTTCGCTCCGCAGGTCGCCGCTCCCGGACGAGTGTCCACCTCCGTGTATGAGAACTGGCTGCGGTTCTCCAACAGAACCAGCCCGGCTCTGGGACTCATCCCCAGGTGACGAGCTGCAGCTCGGTCCGTCAGATCCAGGTCCAGGGACCGCTCACTGGACCAGCTCCGTTTCCCTTCACAGACTGGGCCACATCACGGGAGCAGGGAGCGACTACGCGGCCTTCGTGCACTACCTGGGAATCACTGCCATGGACTTCTCACACGCATACGACAGGGTAGGACTCATTCACTTCATGTACCGTGTGTGTGACCGTGAACGCGCCTCTGACTGTGACTCCTCCAGACTAAAAGCAGCGCTCGGACCTACCCCGCCTACCACACCGCATACGACACCTTCGACTACGCCTCCAGGTTCATCGACCCAGGTGAGAACGCATGTGCTGCTACGTGAGTGCCCACGTCACCGCTCCACCCGTGTTCCCTCAGGGTTCTTGAGCCACCAGGCGGTGGCCCGAACGGCAGGGAACGTCCTGATCCGCGTGGCCGACAGCCTGCTGCTGCCGCTCAACTGCAGCGACTACGCAGAGACCCTGGAGCAATACCTCACAACAGCGGAGTCTCTGTATCAGGAGCAACTGAGTGCTCAGAAAATACCCATGGGTGAGAAGAGGCCACGCGGACACGATGACACGGAACCGACATCAACAGCTGACAGTCTGACTGCATCGTTTCAGAACCACTCAAACGGGCAGTGGCCAACTTCCGGAGTGCAGCGTCTCATTTGGATCGAGTTATCGGTGCTTCAGACCTGAAAAATGAAACGTGAGCGCAGCACGTATGGTCTCGCACGCACACACGCGCATGCGCACACGCGCGCGCGCGCACACACACACACACACACACACACACACACACACACACACACACACACACACAGCTGTCTGTTATAACTCTCACCCTCTCTTCACAGACCTCTGAAGGTCAGAAGAATCAATGACCAGCTCATGCTACTGGACCGAGCCTTCTTGAACCCACTGGCCTTCCCAGAAAAATACGCATACAGGTGAGAAAGCACTCTGAGCTGTAACGAGACACATACTGACATCGACTCACTCCTGTTTCACACTCTGGACTGGTGAAAGTAAAGTAATCTGCGTCGTTGTGACTCATTTGTGCATCACGCCTCTGTTTCCTGTAGACACGTCATCTGGGCCTCCAGCAGCGCCGGCCAGCCGACCTTCCCGGGTCTCGCCGATGCCTATGCCCAGGCCGAGTCATCGGGTCAGTCCAGAGACTGGGAGAGGGTCCACTATCAGCTGTCGGTCCTGACCCAGTCCATCGATGGTGCTGCCCAGACCTTGGTCGACGTGATATAGACTTATTGGGTCTCGTGGGTTTGGATGCTGAGCTGTAACACCCAAACCTGCCACCAGGGGGCAGAGCGAGTTGTGAGACAATCCTACTGCATAAATCGGCAGTTGAGATTATATGTTGTAATCCTGATAAGAGAACCATGTGACAAGACAAAGCCAGCCACTCACCTGAAGGTGTGCCAATCAGCACTAACTACTGTTAATGAATTTACTCCAATTAAGTTAATGAAAAAATTTGATGCATTTGTCAGAAACAACAAAGACGACTCGCCAGTCGCAGAGTTTATTCTTTTAAATATACATTTTTTTTCTCTCCCCCATTAAATACCCCCCCCATCCCTCCCTCCCTCCTCCTCCCCCATTTCCCCCTCACTCTCGGTTCTCTGCTTTCGCTTTACCCCCTCCATAGAGAGACTGAAAGCTCGTCCGGCTGAAAAACACACTCTACTTTGTGCAGTATATTGCTTATTAAGACATTTGCGAAAACATAAATTAAAAAATACTACAGCTCGTCTTTTTTTCCATTTTCTGCTCCGACATCACACTGCTCTGAACAGAATCTAAAAAAAAAATTAAGTTTTAAAATAAGAAAACACCACAGTGTCCCTCAGTCTGGCTACATACACTGAACTGGATTCCCCTGTTTCACCTACACAGTGGTCTTTACTGCGACAAGACGAGATGTCCTGAGCTCGGTCAAATCAGTTGGTGGCTTTAATATTTAAGTCAGGAGACGTCTGATCAGCCAATCTGAACTCGGCCTGAACGTTACTAGTGTTTGTGCCCCTGCTCATCTCCTCCCTGCAGGTCAGTGCAAGTGTGTGAAGGGGAATAAACACCTGATTATTCACCTCACCGTCAGGCATGTGCTTTTGTGTGTGTGTGTGTGTGTGTGTGTGTGTGTGTGTGTGTGTGTGTGTGTGTGTGTGTGTGTGTGTGTGTGTGTGTGTGTGTGTGTGTGTGTGTGAGGCAGCCCAGAGCTGTGGACGTGCTGGGTCCAAGCAGGCGGCTGCAGCTGCAGGCAGAGTGAAGGACAGTGTGATACGGCACTAGAGAAAAATCCAGGTGTTGGAGTCACAAGGCATGCATGTTAACACTGAACTCAGAGTCACCACCAGAAGAGTGTGTGTGTGTGTGTGTGTGTGTCAGCATCTGTCTCTGTACAAATGAAGGCGTCGGATGAAGTCCTGCTTTTGACTGCTACCACAGAAACGTTTGTTCTACATCTTCAGTGAATGAAGGATACAAGGAATGCTATGTTTGGTTTTTGAGAGTTAACGCATAAACCGGGGACTTTTCCAGTGACGACCACTGCATGAGGTGTGTGTGAGTCTAAGCATGTGGCGTGTCTCATCGGGTCTTATCAAGTATTATGTCCATCATTCCAGCAGTCTCTTTGCTTCCCTCCCTCCTCCTCAGGAAGCAGGGAGGGGCTGCGTTGGGAGGGGTCAAGGGTCAAGTTGGGGTCACACCCGCGGGGAGTATTTAGGGTTTCTTGGCACCTCGGTGAAAGATTTCAGCTCGTAAGGGATCCCCGTGTCCACTTCTATGGATTTGCGGGAGAATAGCAGCCGGATATCGTTGTGCAAGTAGATCTTCCCAGATTTGGAGCTCTGGAATCTGAGAGGGGCAGGACAGAAACGTTTCGTTGAAACACAGCGTTAAATGAGGGGTTTTCGTGGATGTTGTATCGTCTCCGCAGCCAGACCTGAGGTGGATCAGGTAGCAGAGAATCCTCTTCCTGTCCAGCACTCCGCCCCCTGGGGTGGCCTCGCCGTTCTCCTCCACCCCCTCCTCCACAGGCACCAGGAAGATGCGTTGGCGCAGGAAGGTCATGTGATTGACGGGCATGTCACCCAGGTTGTAGGTCACCAGGAACATTTTCACCACAGTTTTGTTGGGATTAAATAAGGTCTGAGGACATAAATCAGGCCCAAGTCAGCGATTCAGACGAGAGATTTGAAATTTAACTTTAAGGCTTTTTAAATCATAAGCATTTGTTGTTTGCTGTTGAAACTTCAAACTAAAGTTCTTGTGGGAGGAATAGGAGCAGAGCTACTCACCACTTGAATGGTCCCTGCTTTGGGTATGCTGTATCCTTTCTTTCCTAGAGGCTCGAGGGTTATGACCCCCTGTGAGGACAGACACACAGACATCAGCATCCTCCAATGTGTTAACGATGAAATAAGCCTCATTCTTTGGCACATTCTAATAACAGAGCACTAAAACTTTAGCATCTGTGTTCAATAAGCTGCCATTAAATGGGAGCAGCACAATGACAGCACCAGGGACAACATTAAATTTGACTCTGGGTTCGTTCCACCGCAGAAATTCATCAGCCTGTAGATGCAAGGAGCACAGCGACTGTGCTTAACGCAATAACAGTTCAAAGAGCTAAATCACAAGGAGCCTGACGTTCACCGCATCTAAACACAACAATTCAAAGTCAGCGTGAGCCATGAAGCAAAGAAAGTGGAAACAGCTGGCGTCCAAATGGTCCAATGGAACTCATTAGCAGCGCTAACGCTCTCACAACCTGTAAATGGGCTGATCATAGTCTGTCTGCCTGGAGTTTTCTGATTCTATATGTCATAAAGGGCATGCGTTGATGTGGACAGGTGTGGGAAGAGGCTTCACATCATGAGCCTGGAACACGTGTCTGTGGAGGTTCTCACTCTTTGTTTAAACATCTGGATGTGAAGATGCAACCACTTGTTCGTCCTGCATCCACTTAAGTCTAAGGTTTTAGGAAATCGCTAGATTTGCTTTTGTTTTACATTCCGTGAGTTTATTAGCATCATGAGAGCAAACAAAGCACCAGTAATGTGGAATAACCAGTCTCGGTTTTCTGTCGACGCTATGGTTTCGCTCGGCGAAGCATGAACGTGAACGCGAGTGCATGCGCACAGACTGACCAGGAAGGGAGAGGGCGCGCTGTGCTCGGAGATGTCGTAGTAGGTGACCTGCACCGGCAGCGTGACGTGCTGCGGGCAGTAGGAGCCGCTGGCGCCCAGCTCCGCCGTGAAGCCCTCGATCTGGCCAGACGGCGAGAATCGGCCCTTCAGGATGGATTCCTGCAAACACAAAGCAGCCATGATCAGCGGGGGACCCCATAGGTTACCACGTCAAACACCTGACTATCACCAGAGACCATCAGAAACCCAATACTGTCAAAACTGTCTGTGGCAGAAATGAAAAATGTGGACCTCAAAGTTGCCGAGGAGCGATCTGCTGATTGAAGACGAGGACCAGCCGGACCGCGAGGAGCGGCTGGAGTCCGGGTGTCTGCCGCTGCGCAGCTGCCGGCTGAGGACGAGCACAGACAAGCAGGAAAATACCAGATTACTTTATATTGTCTCACCTCTGGATGTGTCAGAGTGTTTAAATCCACACGCAACATTTCCGTTTAGACTAATACTCAGCGTCCTTCCCTGTGGCTACTGAGCTACAGTAAACCTGACTTCAAACCCATTTCATCCATTAAATACATATTCTCTTTTTTAATGAACTGATCTTTCTCATAATATTGGTGAACACACCTAAAGGCTTCACTCACCTTTTTAGTCGCAGCCCACTTTTAAGACGCCTCGATGATCTCGTACAGTCGGTAGAAGTCTGAATACGATATTAGAAGAGAAAAAAGAAACTGTAAAAATTCACCTGCAATTTTAAAAACCTCTGAACTCAGAAGAAGCGGAGACTAAAGGCCCTGAGAGAGATCTGGAATTGAAATTGTGAATTTCAGGCATCTTACTTACAGAACAAGCGCAAACGTTCCCTATTTCCCGGCTGCCACTGATGATAAAGTCCCTAGTGAACCCGACCCCGAGCTGCCCGTTAGTTCTTTGGCAGCTCGTCTCATCATCGGACCTGACTGGAACCGCATCGGACATGTTAAGGTACCATTCTGTCTCCTTAAGTCTGTCTTACAGCGACCTTCGCTTCATCCCACCTTCCTGTGCTCCTCTGACAGATTCACTGAACACCTCTGGTGACAATGACCAGCAGTACTGGATGGGACACAACCAGTGAAGCCTATTGTCTCCATTAACACACTCGTGGGGAACAATCCCCGCTGCCTCTATGGGCTTCATTCTGGAGCTACTCAGCCTGTTCTAGCATGATGATGAGCCAACCATCACCTCATTCACTCACTCAGTTTGCTTTTCCAGGACTCGTGTCTTATCATCGCCATCAAACACCAGCTGTTCTGGGTAATTTCTAGGAGAGAAGCTTAGTGTGTGCTTGTGTGCTGACCTTGGGCTGATCCCATGCAGAGGGTAGCAGGTGGTTCCAGTAAGGGGCAGCTTTAGCATCAGTGCTGCGACACGAGGCCGGACCCAGTCCTTGTGTCAGCGCCGAGTGCCTGCTTCTCTTGGACGTGGACGGCCCCTCGTCTTCGGAGCACGACTCCCCCGTGTCGCTGGGGGGCAGGAGCCGCTTCTTGGCCGGCCAGTGGCCCCCGGAGGCTAGGCGGTGGCCGTTGGCGCTGGGCGTTTTCTCCCAGGACGCCAGGCCCTTGGAGGAGGCGGCCTGGGTGGCACTGCGCTCAGGTGGGGAGGACTCGAGTCCGGCGTCCCATTCGGTGGCCTCCCCGGGCTCCTGCAGCTCCGTGTGGTGTGGGGGGGAGAAGGGCCCAGGCGGGCTGGTGGGGCTGGCTGGGTTGGGAGTCTCGTACATGGGCATGTCATAGAGCGGGGTGCTGGGCTGTCCTCCGCATGACCCATTACTACAGCCGTCCATTCCAGGACTACCTAGTGAGCCGGTGGGTGTGCGGTTGCCGTGAGACGGCTCGACTCTGACTGAGCTTCCGTGGGAATGGCCCGGGTCACAGAAGTGCCCGTGTGGGTCACACCTTTGAGGTGATTTAGGCGACAGTGGAGCGAACACATCAGGAACAGGCCTGTCATGATTGTGCTGAGCGGGACGTCGGGAGGGGTTGTGAGTTGGGGAGAGGGGGGGCGACCTAGGCAACACTCCGCTCTCAGAGTCTCTGTGCTCCATTTGTGTGCACGAGTATAAAGAACCAGAACTCCCGGGGCCCATCGCGACACCCTGAGCCGGGGCCGGCCCACAGAGCATTCCTCCCTCCAACACCTCCCTGTCTGAGGAGTCCTTCTCCAGGTGAGGGCGCTTGTGAGTCAACTGCGGCTCCTCTAGTCCCCTTTTCACACCCAACCGGACAGACCTCTGCTGGGCATCAGTTTGAGACTCTGTGCAGGTAGAAAATCCCCCCAGCTGGGAGAAAATAGAAAGTTGATAGACCTTCTGGAGCCGCAGCTCCTCCTGGCCAAAGTGTCTGGGTCCCGGCCTGACCCC
This sequence comes from Betta splendens, assembly GCF_900634795.4. Taxonomy (NCBI): domain Eukaryota; kingdom Metazoa; phylum Chordata; class Actinopteri; order Anabantiformes; family Osphronemidae; genus Betta; species Betta splendens. The sequence goes on along the minus strand of NC_040889.2, from coordinate 26,422,963 downwards.
AGGGTCCAGGTCCTGTTTGGTGGATGGAGGCAGGTCCCCTTCCTGAGCTGGAAGCTCTAACGGGCTCTTTTTGTGGGCTAACTCCACGTGAATGTGCCGCATGGTTTCTATGTTAAAGGATAAGAGTCCTGACTAATTTCTGTGCAACAGGGTCGAGTGGGTCGTCAGACGCAGAGCCCGATGTCCCACGGGTTCAGGGAGTCCTAGAGTCCCTGCTGTGATGTCAGACGGTGTGAAGCAGGAAGCTGGGCAGCACAGCACCTGAGTGAGAGGAACAAAATGACAGCGTTATGAAAACCGGACTGATGAAATGAGACGCCATCTCAGGGTTTGTAGGTTTCCTGTCTATACTGAGCAGAGCTGGCGGCCACAGATAAACGTGATAAGCAGATAAACGCAGCAAGGAGCAAATATTAAAGCGTCATTTGAGCGTCATTAATAAAAGATATCAATTGCTTTAGATACATGCTTGGTTATGACATTTACTGGTGATCCCAACATGTCCTCTGTGTGGGAATACAGCACTTAGATTGTATTATTGGGGCACTGCACATATTATCTAGAGATATATGTGTTCTGTCTAAGTGAAGGACACTGAAAACAATTAAAAAGATTAACATGTCACCTCTGTGCCCGTCCTTGTCTAAATCTGAGTGCGCTGACAAGCTGCATCTGGCACAACATCTGGAGGTTCTGTTTGAAATGGCCTCCTAAAGGAAGATGTCTCTCTTCATGACAGCTGCCACAAAACAATGACAACATCCCAAGACAGGTACTCAGCAAGGACTCCGGGGGAAGCCGGAGCTACGACCTGTGGAGAAACGAAGCCTTTGTGATGCGTGTTGAACAATTAACGGCAGGCAGGCACCTGGTCAATACATCTTATCTAATTATCCAGCTTTTTAACAAACAGGGGCCTGTATGAGTGACTTAGATTAACTCATCCTCCTCTAGGCTGAAAAACTTACTGGAGTGTCAATAACACCAAAGGCTCATGAAGGGAAACGTCTGTGAACAGCAGTGGGATTTAACTCTCGCTGGGCTCCCTCTGCGATTGGCCGCTCGCCAGACACGTCCTCTTTGGTTTCCTATGCGCAGGGTGTGGCACAGTTGTGGCATCATGACAAGATCATTCCTCCCAGAGTTCCTGATGTGACAGAAACAAATGCACTCAGTGGGCAGTCGGCTGCCATCAGAACAGAGAGAATGTATGTGGTGTCAGAAATGACCCCGACCACAGAACATCACACACTCCCACACACCAGTGGATATTTGGACACACGTACACTGCAGACAAAGACACACATGTTGTGCAAACATGACCAGGAAGTGACTGTAAAAACCCACAACCTAAAAATCAAATCCCAGAAATATTATTGGGTTATTGTTTTTTCCTTTGAAGTCACAGTTTAACGCCTCTCACTTGAATTAAACGTGTTTCCAAGCACTGACTTTGGCACTAGATGGTGCTGGGCCACGAGGAGGAGCGGGCCACTTCCTGACCCACTTGGACCAGAACTTGGCAATGTGAAGAAGCGGGGTGTGGGGCTGGAGTCACGGTGGGCTGTCGCCATGGCAACCAGCAGCCCAAGGATAACAACTCCTTTGTGCTTGGCCACAAAGAGAAAAAGAGAGAGGGACGGGGTGGGGGGTTGGACGATGCTGGAGGGGCAGGGGAAGATGGGATGCTGCTCCCAGAGAATAACTGGAAAAGCAGTGTTGTCCTTCATGAGGGAGCGGGGATTCAACACACTGCGCCGACGGCCTCGGTGCAAAATGAACAGTGCCGTTCACACAGTGCAAAGCCTGAAATGCAAGTTAAAAGCCAAAAAAGTGACTCTGACGACAAGCTGCTGCCACTTATTAGCAATCCAGCAGAAAAAGGGAAGCTTCCTACAGTATTTGGACCTGCATTACAGCACCCATTTCCTTTTGAGTCATCGTGTTGAATCAGTGGATGACGCATGATGTGCAGGACTCAAAAATGACACCGTCCTAAAGATAGAAGTGATAAGAAAGAAATGCAGACAAGCAGAGCTGCTTTAGTCGTGCCCCAGAACGGAACCCGTGGATCAGCTGCAGGGATGTTTGAGCAAAATACAGCAGGCAGCGATTAAGGTCGATTATATGTCATATAGACGTAGAGTGTGTTACAGAGGTCCTCATTCTCCAGCCTTCAGTCAAGAAGAAGGAAGGGATCATCTGTCAACGATGAGTCAGGAACAAGACAAAGAGACATTAAACCGGCAGAGGGCAAAGTCCCCTGCAGCCTGATGTGGAGCAGAGCAGTAACAGTGACACAAGCGCCACGGAACGCAGAGGATCACACCGCCATGATGTCAGGAGCAAAGCAAAGAGCTGATAATTATTCACCCAATCGAATGCATAGAAGGCGTTACAGATTACATGCAAGTTACTGTGGTACCATAAACGTCAGCGCTCGTTGCACATTAAACTGATATGAACAAGAGGCAACAAGCCAGTGACGCTATGTTAACAGACTGAAGCCACACATCCACTGCTGCTCCAAGCTAAAGCTGGAAATCCAGAGCAGGGGAATGTTTTGCCATCATTTCGAGGGTGGGGAGGAGCCAAACCACACTTTGCCTCGTCAAGCAGGGATATCTGGTTAATGCCATTACCAATTCAAATGAGAAGGGACCTGTACACGAAATGAATCGGCACAGCGGGCGGAGCCCTCCCTTCAGGTGGGTCGTGGGAGCACAGACGCACTGGGGGGTGGGGAGCAGTGGGAGAGGACTCGGCAAAGTTCAACCACAGCCTTTGCCTGTCGCAGCAGCAGCAGCTAAAGGCTCAGGCCTGAGCCAGAGAACAGGTAGTGAGGCTCCCAACAAGGCCAGAGGCGCTTCAGGCTGCTGCATTAACAGGTCAGAAACCCTCAGACGCTCACCGCCCCGTCAGCGCTTTCATAATGTTGGCGTTTATTCTACCTGTAAAACCTGATCTGTGTGAATTGAGCACGGCCCGTGGACGCTCGCTGCAGCTCACGCACGTGAATGAGGACATGAAACGCAGCCGTCGTCTGATCACAGCTCACGCCATCCACTAGATTTTTCTGATTGAAAATATGCCAAACAAAACCAACAAAACAGAAGGTTTGCTGCTGTGTGTTCAAGTCACACACACTAAGCAGCGCTGAGTTTCAGCACGAACGCGTGAACGGAGCCAGAGGGGACGTGGTCATGAGGTCAAAGGTCACCCGTCTGGGGTCAGATGACTTGGAGCGCATCAGGAAGCCCAGAGGTGGTGTCTGCAAAGGCAACAAAGACTCTCTCCAACGAGCCTGAGACGCTCATCATTCAGTGGGAGGCAGCTGATGTATGTGCTCGTTTGTACCAACATATGCAGCACCGGTCAGCGCGCTTCGCCTCAGACCATGTGACTGTCTGTAAACTCTGAAATGTTGCACAAGAGTGGGATGAAACACACAGAAGTAAACAGAAACTTGTGATTTGAGGTTTGCCAGTGACACTAACCTAGACACCAGAGATCAGTAAAATGTCTGGATGTGGAGGACAGCGTCCACATTATATGGACACGTAGCAGGTGTAGGTTTTACATGAGGCTCCGCTCTCAGCAGCAAACAGCTACTGTAACTACCAGCAACTGAATAATTAAAAATGCATTTGCTGGATTAATCATCTGTCACTAAACTGAAGCAGAAAGCTGCTGATGTCGGCATGAGTTTATTGCTCCGTGTTCTACGTCTTCTGAACTGATTCAGGACCTGTCAGTGGCGTCCCTTTGGTAAATCTCATGCCCAGTGCTGCTCAGTGTCCTCAGCCACTATCGCTCAGCCAACAGATGTGCGACAGCATCAGCTCAAGGTTAGCAGCCTGATTGTCTCATCAGCTGTTGGCAGAGCTCCGCCCGAGCTGCTCCCTGGGCCTGTGCTCTGCCCACAGCAAACAGTCACCTGTTGTAGCTGGGAGTGTGATGTCACGGTGTGCAGGGGGCGGAATGAGAGCGCCGCTGGACAAACGGCAGACAGGAAGTGAGGGCGAGACGCGACACGGCGCTCGTACAGGAGCCACGGCCGCCTGCACTCATCTGGCTCAGAGTCAGGGCTGCTGAGAGTGCGGTTTGACGCAGGGCCCCTTTCAGGCCCCTGACCCCCCCTCGTAGCCATTTTAGGAGACGCTGAACCCCCAGAGCCCAGCTGACAATACGACAGGAGGAACGTAAAGTGAGCCCGACGTGACAGCTGATGGTTTGTGACGCTCACCCTGATGCAGTTCACCCTGCTTCCTCTATTTGCTCTGCTGGCTGCACGGACGCCTCTGCTCCTCCTGTGCTTCTATCAGCGTCGGGCTGCCGTCTCGACGCCTCTCTGCTTCCTTCCTCCTGAACGGGATGTGTTGAAAGAGACAGACACGTCAGGTTGTTGGGATGCCCCATAGCTGCACCAGCTCCCTGTCCACACACACACACACACACACACACACACACACACACACACACACACACACACACACACACACACACACACACACACACACACACACACACACACACACACACACACACACACACACACACACACACACACACACACACGGTGGTGCTCAGCCCCTGCATGCACCCCCCCGGCCCTCGTTCTCCTCTCCTGAATGCAGACACTCCTCCGTTCTCTAGCCTCGTCCTTACCCGGCTCTCCTTCACCCTCTTCTCTCTTCCTCCGTCTAACTCAGGCCCCTCCTTTCAAACATGTCTCTGTCCCGTCCTCCCTCGCTCTCGGCGTGTGTTTTCGTTCTGTCGGTTTCCTCTCAGCTGATAGAGCCACGCATGCTATGCTCACTCAGCAGTGAAGCCGTACAGGCGAGGGGGGGCTGCCCTCTGATTGGCTCGGGAAAGGGGGGGGTCAGCTGCACTTGCCAAGTTGCTGATTGGCTGGAGGGGAGCATGGAGTGGAAGCCCCGCCCACCTGCTCAGCCTGTTCTGCAAAACTAGAGACTAAAGAGCTCCACTTTCCCCGTAGTTTCCTTTCCCCCGAGTGTGAGCTGTAAAAGCGTCCGTGGCTGCGTTTCAGGTGACCTGCTGTGACCTTTTCCCACAGAGAAGCCACATGTGTGGTTGCGTGTCTGTGCGTTAACAACAACACTTAATAAAAGCACTTAATGCTCCAGAGGGAATGCATCTCTGCGGTGCACCCTCCCCCTCCCTTCGCTCTCCCCTAATCTCCCCCAGACACACACACAAAAGAGTGCGTGTGCAGCGCGACATGTACACAACACCTGTAGCCTGCACAAGCGGAAAAAGCAGAAGGCTCATCAGCTGCTGGAGTTCAGATAGAGAGCGAAGTGTATCAGCTGAGTATCAGGACCAGCCTCAGCTGCTAGCTAGCGGTGTGTGTGTGTGTGTGTGTGTGTGTGTGTGTGTCTGTGTGTGTGTGTGTGTGTGTGTGTGTGTGTGTGTGGACATCTGTGAGCTAATAAGAAACAGAACGATGACCGAGCCACAGTTGTTTTGAAGGGGTTGAAGTACACACACACACACACACACACACACACACACACACACACACACTCAAGAAACCAAATTTAGCCACTTTACGTGACTGTGTTGAGACACCAATGCACATTTATGCTTAGGGTTTCTATTTATTTAAGGAAACCAGGGCTCCTGACGTGTCATGGCTGAACCTGCTGCCTTCATGGGGCAGTCGTTCACCTCCAGCTCGTCTTCCCATCTACAGTATGAACAGACTTCTCTTCATATATATATATACACACTCTATTCTCACCCTCCGCGGGTGGTCTCATCCACTTTCCAAGCTCGGGTCCTCTACCAGAGGCCAGGGAGCTTGAGGGTTCTGCGCAGTATCCTTGCTGTTCCTAGGACTGCACTTTTCTGGACTGAGGATGTTTTTCCAGGGATCTGTCGTAGCCACTCCTCCAGTTTGGGGGTCACAGCCCCTAGTGCTCCGATCACCGCAGGCACCACTGTGACCTTCACCTTCCAAGCCTTCTCCAGTTCTTCTCTGAGCCCTTGGTATTTCTCTAGTTTCTCATGTTCCTTTTTCCTGATGTTGCCATCGCTTGGTATTGCCACATCCACCACTACGGCTTTCCTCTGCTCTTTATCCACCACCACAATGTCTGGTTGGTTCGCCATTACCATTCTGTCAGTCTGGATCTGGAAGTCCCACAGGATCTTGGCTCGCTCGTTCTCTACCACCTTGGGAGGTGTTTCCCACTTTGACCTTGGGGTTTCCAGTCCATACTCCGCGCAGATGTTCCTGTATACTATGCCAGCCACTTGGTTATGGCGTTCCATGTATGCTTTCCCTGCCAGCATCTTACACCCTGCAGTTATGTGCTGGACCGTCTCTGGGGCCTCTTTTCACAGTCTACACCTTGGGTCTTGTCTGGTGTGGTATATCTGGGCCTCTATGGCTCTGGTGCTCAGGGCCTGCTCCTGTGCAGCCAGGATGAGTGCCTCTGTGCTGTCCTTCAGCCCAGCCCTTTCAAGCCATTGGTAGGATTTGTTGAGATCAGCCACTTCAGTTATGTTCCGGTGGTACATCCCGTGCAAGGGCTTGTCCTCCCATGATGGTCCCTCTTCCAGCATCTAATCCTCTGTTCTCCACTGCCTGAGACATTCACTCAGCACGTCATCTGTCGGGGCCTTATCCTTGATGTACTTATGGATCTTGGATGTTTCATCCTGGATAGTGGCTCTCACGCTCACTAGTCCTCGGCCTCCTTCCTTGCGGCTAGCGTACAGTCTCAGGGTGCTGGATTTGGGGTGGAACCCTCCATGCATGGTGAGGAGTCTTAACATCTGTGGTCTGTATCTCTTCCTTTGGCCACCTTATTATTCCCGCAGGGTATCTGATCACTGGCAGAGCGTAGCTGTTTATTGCCCGGGATTTGTTCTTGCCATTGAGCTGGCTTCTTAGGACTTGCCTTACTCGTTGGAGGTATTTGGCTGTTGCCGCATTCCTTGTTGCCTGTTCAAGGTTGGCGTTTGCCTGTGGTATTCCAAGGTACTTGTAATTGTCCTGAATGTCTGCTATTGTTCCTTCTGGGAGTGAGACCCCTTCTGTGTGGATTACCTTGCCTCTCTTTGTCACCATCCTCCCACATTTCTCTAGTCCGAATGACATCCCGATGTCTGAGCTGTAGATCCTGGTGGTGTGGATCAGCGAGTCGATGTCTCGCTCACTCTTGGCGTACAGCTTGATGTCATCCATGTAGAGGAGGTGACTTATGGTGGCCCCGTTCCGGAGTCGGTATCCATAGCCAGTCTTGTTTATTATTTGGCTGAGGGGGTTCAGACCTATGCAGAACAGCAGTGGGGACAGTGCATCTCCTTGGTATATGCCACATTTGATGGATACTTGGGCAAGTGGCTTCCCATTGGCTTCAAGGGTGGTTCTCCACAACCTCATCGAGTTTGCGATGAAGGCCCTTAGAGTTCTGTTGATGTTGTACAGCTCCAAGCATTCAGTGATCCATGTGTGTGGCATTGAGTCATAGGCTTTCTTGTAGTCGATCCAGGCTGTGCACAGGTTGGTGTGTCGCATTCTGCAGTCTTGGGCGACTGTTCTGTCTACCAGGAGTTGGTGTTTGGCTCCTCTGGTATCCTTACCAATGCCCTTCTGTGCTTCGCTCATGTATTGACTCATGTGCCCACTTATCTTAGCTGCGATGATGCCTGACATGAGCTTCCATGTTGTGGAGAGACAGGTTATTGGCCGGTAGTTGGATGGGACTGTGCCCTTTGAGGGATCCTTCATTATCAGGATCGTTCGCCCTTCGGTTAGCCATTCAGGGTGAGTCCCATCCCTTAGCAGCTGGTTCATTTGTGCTGCCAGACGCTCATGGATTGCAGTGAGCTTCTTTAGCCAGTAGGCGTGGATCATGTCAGGGCCAGGTGCTGTCCAGTTTTTCATACCTGAGACTCTATGTTGGATGTCTGCCACTGTGATAGTCACTGGATTCTGTTCAGGGAGGTTGCTGTGGTCTTCCCTCAGATCCACCAGCCACTGTGCATCACTGTTGTGTGATGCCTCCCTTTCCCATATACCCTTCCAGTACTGTTCAGTTTCCAGCCTTGGTGGGTCTGCTCTGTTGTTATTACCCTGCCATTGAGAGTACACTTTCGCAGGTTGTGTTGCGAACAGCCGGTTTTATTCGTCTGGCTTCGTTTGTCTCTGGTGTATCTCTTTAGGCGGCTGGCCAAGGCTTGTAGCCTTTGCTTGGCAGTTTCGAGTGCTTCAGGTATGGTCATCTGGCTGTACCTCTTAGGCATTGGTCTTTTCATTGCACCTCTCTGGGCCTCTGTCATTTGGCTCACTTCCCTCCGAGCTGCCTTGATTTTTGCCTCCAACCTTCGTTTCCATGGTGGGTATTGTTTCTCATGGCTCCCATGGTTGCTCTTATAGCCAAGCATCTCTAGGATCACTGATGCTGAAGCGTATATCAGCTCATTGGTTTCTGTGATTGTTGTGGTAGGGATCGCTCTCAATGCTGCATTCACATCTTCCATGAGACTTTCTGATGGTACTTCACTTAGCCGTTGTAGTGGGGTTCGGGGTTGCCTGTTCAATCTCGCCATGATCTTATCTTTCAGGTCAGTCGCTGCCTCGCTCAGCGTATCTGTGCTCATTGGGGCTTCGTACCCAATTTCCGGTTGGGGAGATGGTGAAACCTCCCCTCTGACCTGGCGTCCTGGCTCCCCCTTGCCGTAGCATTTGTGTTGTATCTCGTCAATCTCAACTTGTGATAGCAGTTGCCGTTTGTGGATGTTGGAACACTGAGCTACTAGTTGCTTCGCCGTCAGCCTTGAATGTGGGTTTCTCCGTTCCCATTCACCGCACATTCTTTGCATGTAACCCCTCTGACTAGGGTTACTTGAGTAGTAGCATTCCAACAGAGCCTTGTTCTCGCATCTCAGCCATTTCTTTCTTGTTCCAGTAGCCCACTTCTCGCCAAGGTGCTCTGGTTCCCCAACACCTGACGCAGACCTTGTTAGACCGGGCGACGTCTGAGCCGGTATCTCATGTGGTTCATTGTCTCTCATGATATGATATGATATGAGGTAGGCGGTAGCTTGAAGGGTCTTGCCCAAGGACCCACACTGGATGCCTATTCGCCCTAACGGGGATTCGAACCGGTGTGTTCGAATCCCCGTTATATATATATATATAATATATATATAATATATATATATATATATATATATATATATATATATATATATATATATATATATATATATATATATATATTTATATTTATTTATTTTTTTTTCACTGCTTATATATATATATATAAGCAGTGAAAAATACTTGCTATCACTTAAAAAGCTGGACCTGATCAGGTTCATGCAGGGTGCACAATTGTTTTCTTGCGTGTGTGTCAACAGTAAAAGTGCAAAGAGGAGGCTGGAAAAAGACGACACGTCCTCAGCTGCATGCCTCCAAATATAGAGACATGGGGACGGGGGAGAGCAGCAAGGGGGGAGGGCTGACTCCCCCCTCATAGACAGTGACAGACAGACGGAGGGAGACGAAGTGGATGAAACCAGGCTGAGTTCATAATAATGGGGACCAGTTGAGTAGCTTGTGTTGTAGCGTACGAGCACACACTCGCACCTCTGTCCCTTTAAGAGACTCTGTTGACCTCCACATTCACCAGCAAGACGCTCCCCCATGAGTCCAGCCGAAGGGCCGCAGCGTCGAAAAACACTGCAATTCCATGAGAGCAACACAATTACGCAACTCTGACCTGACATCACGGCTGTGACGTCTGCGACCGACGACGGCGCAGGGTTTTCATGCGCGGCACGTGTAAAACTCACCACTTGTTTTTCTAAGCCTCTCACTGTGACACCAGCTGTGTTTATTGAAGTGGGATTTACCCACCAGCTCGAAACAATCAGCCTTAAACCTGAAGAGGATTTGATTTGAGTTTAGCAGCCCCGAAAACCTCAAAGAGAAAACCAGATCAGCAGAGGTTTATTCGGCCAGTGTTAAATATTAGAAACAGGCCAAGTGACCCTCTGAGCAGTGAGAGAACAAAAGCAGGGGAGGTGGAGGAAGGGTGGGAGAGGAAAGTGTGTGTAAGTGTTGAGGGAGGATGTACCGCTTCCAAACGCACAAAGCGATCGACATCAGCTGCGCTCCGACACGACAGAGACTCAAGTCGCCACGCGTCCTCCTGCTGCTTCATCGCCATCAGAATGTTCTGATGCAACGGCTGGAGTTCTGCTGTAACGCTGCTACAGCGACTGCCACCCATGAAACACACGGCAGCAGTAAGCAACAACTCAGGGCCTCTCTCCTCCCTTCAACTGCCTCCTCCTCGGTTTAACAGCCTGCGAGCGTGGATGTGAGCTAAACGCCGCCTTTATCACTGCGTGTCCCACATCTCAGCTGCTGTGGAGGATCAGGTCCTGTGGGTCGGATCCTTACCTGCTACGGGCCGAGCCCACAAACGAGCTGCCAACTCACAGAGCTGGTTCCTGCAGGCCGTTTCCCCCCCACACACACGCACTGGTCTCTTTCTATTTACATTGGAGCACTACTGTAACAATCTGGTGAAATGCTCTCTCTCACTTTCTCACTCTCTGTTTGACCAGCTGTACACTGATAAATAAAAAGCTGAAAAGAGACTATTGAAGTAGAAGCTTTTAGTTTTACTCCCTGGAGAAGAGCAAGTCCATGCATACTGTGTGTGTGTGTGTGTGTGTGTGTGTGTGTGTGTACTTTTCCCACTTAAACAAACCGAGCAGACATATCTGACTAATACAGTCAGAGCCCTATTTTAGGTTTGAGGTCAGGTTTAAATTGGGCAAAAGAGGAATTAGACACTGCACATCTATACAGCACACAGTCCAAATGAAACATTTTTTAAATAACCTTTTACACTTTTCCATTACTAAACCAAATGCTGCAGCACTGAGAATCAGATTCTGCAGAAAAGGTTAAGTAAGTTGATCTAATCTACCTTTAAAACCTATTTATGTAAACCTATTTATGTATAGTATCAATCATCATCAAGCTGATTGCCAATGGGTGATCTCATGCTAATACTTAAATCTACCACTCTCTGTGATACAGGTTTGTAGACAACACAGTTGCTGAGGGATGAAAACACAGCGATAAAGTTAGACAGGAAGAAAGGATGTGGAGGAGTGAGGCAGCCTGAGCCCTGGTGACAGGCCGGCCCGGTTCATTGGATGGAATGTTCTGGTGGAATATGTTGCCTATTCATGGAGGACAGGAAACACAGCTCGCTCCCACCTCTCCTCCCTCACAGCCTTCACGTCTTCACCCTGAACTCCGCCGCCTGTCCTGCCGTCTCCTCACCCGTGTCTGTGCGTTTCCTCCCCCCCCCCTTCCTCTGGCCTTTGGGGTTTTTCTGCTTATATTCCTTCACTTATAATCAATTCCTTTTATTCCCTTTCATGCATGATGAACTCGCACTGCATGATGGTGTTGCACAACTCAAATAGGTACCGGCTGGGTGAATGTAGCACATTTGCCATCTGGGCAGGGAGTGGAAAAGAGAAAACACTAGCTTTGCTATGGAGCTCACTATGACCTAAGCAGCGCTCACTGCACAGGCAGACTGATGCTTGGTCACCAGCTAAACTGTGCGATCACAACAACAAGAGAGTAGAAAACAGCCAAACATTTCATATTTAGGAGAACGGTCAAGGTACAGCACTGATAACCTGAAAGTCTTCATTGATTTGAATTCACCCAATGAAGTTTCTGTCAGACGTAAATACTGATTCATTCAACAGTTTTCCACGTGGAAGCACCCTTTTGTTCCGTGAACAAATGATGCATTCTTGTCAAACACACTCTGCCTCCACAAGATGGAGAGATGGGAGTAAAAGCAGCGCAGAGGGATGGAGGCTCTGATGCTGCGACAGGAGAACCAGACAAATGGCAGCGTTACAGCGTAATGGATGGACAACAACACAAGGACGAGAAGGTGAAGAGCAGCGCGTGAAGAGGTCCCGGCTTCATGAGCTCTGTGCTTCCCTACATCCTGCCCAGAAACACGTGCCTTCAAAACCACTAAGCCCGTTCACTGCAGAACAAAGCAGAGTCATTCTTAGGTTAAGTAATGAGAGTAGATGGAGGTGGAATTACTGTTTCAGCTAATAACGAAACAAGCCTCTCTACACAGAGACAGAGCCCTCAAACCCGCAGTGAGCAGGATGGATATCACAGCGCTGAGCCTCTCAGGCTGTAATGTCAGACCATGTTGATTTATTCAGCAGGTGGTACCTACCATCCTCATCCTCCTCTGGGTTTAGCACGGCCACCAAAGCCAACAAAGAAACAAAGACGGCGCATTTAAAGCCAGCTCTCACAAGCTGTGATTCTGATTAATGAAGAATCTGTGCAAGTAAACATAATATGGGACATTATGCCATGAGATTTCTCCTTAAACAGATGAGTCAAATACATAATAAATATGCATATAAAACCATTGTAGGTCATTTATAGCCACTTTTCAGCCCCGTCGTTCTGCAGGTATTCAAACACATTGTGCTCATTACGATCATTTGTGTGTATGTGTATATGAAATCCTAAACTGTGGCAACACAGGGGAGAGGCCTGATGAAACATGGTGGTGCATCTGTGAAATCTGTTTTAAAACCACTGAGACTGAATTTCAAGCAACACATTCACACAAATGTACAAGATGTTTTACAGCCAATCATTTCATTGATTATTTTGAGGGAACGCTGTTATAAACGCATGGGTGCCCGCAGGTTTGTAAGTGCACTGACTGATACTGTGTCGAGCCTGAAGCTAAGTTTAGGTAGTGGGGGGCACATGTATACAGTATTGCACATTGTGAGTGTGAATGGCAACAGAATAAGGGTTTAAGTGGCACCATGTAAAGCTGCATGAGAGCTATTTAAGGTTCATAAAATATCTTCGGCCTAAAATGCCTCATGTCTGTTCACTGTGGAGAGGTTTGTTTGATGGGCTCCCTCTAAACATACACCATGTGGGAAAACAAATGGATATTTTATTCACTCTGTGAATAGAGCACTTTGATTTTTACCCATCACTCTGGAGACTAGCACACTGCATTATAGAAAAGGACACTGGTTTTCAGAGAAGTGACTATTTCTGCATTTTAAGGTCACAGACACATTGTTCCTGTCAATGTACCAACCAGCGGTGATTCTTGGCGATGCCTTAAGGCTACGTGTTAAATTATATATTCAAGGTGACATCCTCACGCTTGTCTTTCTTTAGAAGCAGCCATGAACCCTCATAATGAACATACGTGAGCAAAAACACAGTTACTCTGTGTCTCACACACACACACACACACACACACACACACACACACACACACACACACACACACACACACACACACAGATCAATATAGGCCCAGAGCAGTGCTGAGTACTGGACCTAACCTACATAATCATCTGTAATCTCTGACATCAAATCCTGCGGCGACACACTGACAACAACCCTTCATCAGCTCAGAGCTTTTCACAGCCACCCCCACTTTCCACACACAGCGCTGCCAGGTACAGGCACTAAATGGAAGAATTGCAACTGTAAACCATAACTACTCTGGCAGATTGCCTTAAGAGATATGGCAGCTACAATCCAGTACAGCATAGTGGTTGAAAGCACAGGAGAACACAGGATGAATGGATTACTTTAACTTGGAACCTTTAATGTAGCGCTGAACAGAACACAATGTAAGAAGAAACACTTGTAATGTTTAACAGAGGCTATTTCATTATTAACCCAGTAAAAAAGTCACACTCACTAACTTGAGGCTCAACTTTCAGCATCACAGAGGCTCGTTTACACAGCTTCATGACAACATTATTACTTAACTCATGGCAGTAATCATGAATATTATATATATTTAGTTACATCAGCTACATCAAATGTGGAAACTGACAAGTCAAGTTGGGATTCCTGCTGTTGTTTTTAGTGCTAAAAATGTCCCACACTGAACCTTCTGCCTGATGTGATAGGATTTCTCGGTTTATGTGTCTCACCTGAACAGACTCTGTTCATTTCCTCCCTTCCATGCGTTTCTGGCATATATTAGCGCTGAAGACGTGAAGCAGCCAAGTGAAACGATGGCTGTGCTTAGGACAAGCCTGAACACAGGACTGCTGAACAACATGCACCTCGCCTTCAGGGTCAGTTACAGCAAAAAAAAAAAAAAAAAAAAAAAAAAAAAGCAAAGCTGCCATGACGTCACACTCAGCTGAGGACAAAGCAAGCCCACTGGTTTCTCCCAGACAGAGAGGTAGGGTGTGGGTGGGTGGAGGGGTGTTCCAGCAACATAAGAGCAAGCAAGAGACAGAAAATGTAGACTTGCAGGTATTTTTCCTCTAACAATGTGTGAATACATGTGTGTGTGTGTGTGCAGAAATCTTCTATTTGGGTGCATGTGCTAAAGCGGTCCCATGTGCACGTGTGCTGCATAGGTAAAGTGAGTGTGACTGCATTTGTATCTAAGGTGTATGTCAATGCCATCACAGCCTGCCTGTTGTTGCCAGGACAAAGAAGGGCAGTGAATCCCAGCTGGACATCAAGAGTTTAAGACCAGAGCTCTCTGCACTGCATGATGCAACTCCCAAGTGCATTCCAAAAGGAACAATACGCCTACTGCACTCAGCGCTATCCTCTGTCATGCAAGCTTAACAGTGATCCTCATCATCATCCTCATCATCATCATTCCACCCGCTGATCTACAGGAATAAGCTCACAGACATAAACCAGGGCTGGTAGATCCCTCCTTGCAGCAAAGCCCACATACAGCAGGCACAATATCAAAAGGACATATGAAGTTAACACAAAGTGTGACACCCCCACATGCATTTAAATGACACGCATGAACCCATGAGGATGACTGATGCAGTGGGTTTCCTGGCACTTGGTCCATAACCACTGCAGACTGCAGCTACACACATAAAGAAAAAGAGAGGAGGAAAGACAAAGCAAGGGAACGCCCCCTACACCCTGCAAGACACTGTCAGGTCATCAGCTGGCCTAAGCTGGATTCTTGTCATTCTTTACTCCGATGAAAAGGTTAATTGAGAAAAGCAGGACTACATGGCAATAAAGCAAACATTTGACTGACACCACCCACAAATGACGAAATGATCTGCGCCTTTGTGCAATTTTCACAAACGTCTATGATTAAAGTTGCCACAATGCGGGACGATTGCGAGGCAGCTAGCTTGGTGGATTTAAAGATCCAGAAGTCTACTCACCCAGCGAAAAAGAGGTGCGCTCCAGAGGTACCGCACAGCCCGGCAGGCTGAACCGAGGCGTCCCTGTCGTCTGGGAGTTTGGCCTTTTTGTTATCTCTCTGCCGCGTTGGCTGCTGCCTTGTCGGATTCCTGGACGCTAACGCTGTCGGACAAAAACCGAAGCTAAAAGCCGTTAGCCACCGTAGTTAGCAGGGCGTTTGAAGCGTAAAACAAGCGAACGGTTTCAGCCTTGTCCTCCCACTCTGCCTTGCCACATAGCTTGCTTGTTGGCTCACTACGTCCCTTCCTCCCCGTGGATGGCTTTTTTTCTGTACTCGCAGCTGTTTTCGTTGTTTCAACCTTTGCCTGAAATTTCCCCACTGTTCCTTTAAGCGACGTTTCCGGGGTTTGGTGGTTAACATATTGAAGGCGGGACTTCACGGCCAGCTGAGCGCCTGTCATTTAAACGATTGGATGATATTGCTTTTGCTCGACCAATCAGAATTGATCATTCGCGCATCTTTATAACATTCAGATTTATTCAGATTTCCTGCTCTGTGATTGGATCAAGGATTACCCAAAGAAACGCCCATACACGTGCTTTTTCTCCCCTCCCATTCTTCACTGCCAGCATTGCTGTGGTCCTGGGAATCCGGCTGTCAGTAGATTCTTACGATACAAAACTACATTGTACACTGATTTTAAAAAATGATTCAGTTACACATCAGCGTCATCTATATTTAACTTACTTGCGAATAAAGCGTGTATGCACGGTAACCTTATTTTCCTCCGCTTACAATGAATCAGCCATAGCAATGTTGTCATAGCGCTAAGAATAGAACAACGTTGTGTTGCCATATTCGCCTCCAGCTGCCCCGCACCCAGAGCACAGGGAGGCTTGATTACACTTGGCTGCGGGGCGGAGGTGGCCTGTAGAGATAAAATATAGGCCTAATGTAAACTCAAGCTGTGGATGATGCAACAGCTACACGACTATAAGGTTAATGAGGCACCAATGGCTTGACTTCTGTGTGATTATAAGGTTGGCACAAGGACATAATTGCAGTAAAGAGTAGTAAATAGCCACTTGGTTGTGTCATTCATTTTTTATTTGTATGAAAGCTCTCATTATGAGAGTAGCTGCAAGGTTTTCTTATATACATTTAAACACTGTTTATTCAAAGTGCATTATAGCGTATCTATACAACCTAGGGTTATTCCAGTAGCACAGAATGTGAAAAGGGAAATGAAAGCCTGTCGTATGGTTTACAGGTCACACTAAAGCGTGTTGCTGTCGTTATTTGCTGATAGTTGTTAAATTGAACAGAGAACACACAGATAATGCTAAACAAAAACAAAAAACAATATATGGTTCAATATAGGTTTTAACTATACTGTGCTATACTGTAAATGTTTACTCTAACAGACTCCCTTTGCCATCATATCAGCCCATATTAAGCCGAGGGTTCCCCCTGCTGTTCACTTGCAAGAACACCCACCAACCCAATTGTGTTCCTTTCACCCAATTTTCTTTCTTTTTTTTAACGGATTTCAAAACTACTGGAATAATCTGAAATAACCTGGAATAAACGTCTTTACCAAGTGGTTCTTCTCAAAACACCACTTCATACACACATCCCTACATTTGTGAATTTTTTACACAGATAATGTGTTTTAGGTGTTGACAGAATTTGTCTGCTGTTCACTTGTGTTTGCTTTCTTTGACCCATCTGTACTTTGCTCCCTCTTCCTTTTCTGTCGGTTCTTCTGCCCTTCTTCTTGTCTGAATTGGTGTCTGATGAACACAAGAAGTCACATTTGCATGCACACAGAATGTTTTTTTAAGTTATGGAACTGAAAATGATACATGTCTGATGATACACATGACAGACAAAGCAGAAAACATTGGTTTGTAAACTGTGATTTTAAAGAGAAAGAAACTGAAAAGGGAACATTATTAACACACATTTGGTTATCACGGAGACATACTTTGATACAAATGGTTTCTGTTGTTGCAAAAGTCAAATGTTCTCACCTTGACTGCCAGCGTCGGCCACTGTTCCACACTCTACCAAAGGAAGGAAGCCAGTTGGCATCTGTGTGTGAGCTGTGGTCAAAATTGGCACCAACTCTGTTTGGTGGCAGCTTCTTCAGTTTCTCTTGCTCCTCTGGTAAAAATCACATGATCTAATTTAATAGCATGCCTCTTTTTCTTCTGTTTAAATCCAAGTGAAAATATACTTTGTAACATTAAGAGACTATGAATAACATCAGAGAGCAATATATTACAAGCTAGAGCAAATAATGTTCAAGTTTCACAGGAATGATCATTATAAGTGCAACTTTTTTGGCAAAGAAATTACACAACAACCCAAAAAAAGGAAAATAAGTGTTACTCTGTTTGAGGAACTCTTGAAGTGAAGGGCCGATCGCCGGCTGTGCCGTACCCCTGGAGGTTCCCTCTAAAGGATCTTCCTGGAGCCAAGGAGGGACAGCACCTACAGTGCAGAGACGTTTTTAACTTACCCTCAATCATATTCAAAGTTTGTAACTACTAGATACACTGGTTTCCTCAGCAATCTTTGAAAAGTAGGAAAAGTTCAAAGTTTGTCTAATCAGAGAATATCAGAAACCTAAACCTTTATACAACTTTACATGCAACAGTACCTGTATGAACATTTCCACTGTTTGATGAATCCTATAACACACACATCACATTACATGTATATTAGTTTTAAAATAATGCAGTTATTAAAACATCTTTAGTAATAGTTTTCCCTTTACCTGATGCCCTATGAAAGTCAGGCCTTGTCCTGTTGATGCCCATTGTACTTCAGTCATTGAGACAACATTGTTGCTCCCAACATGCTGGTCTGATACATGAGATGGATACTGACAGCTGTTTTACAAACAACAATAAAAAAGGCAAATGTCATGTAATAACTGTATTCATGACTAAGAGAGAAAATGTAAAATAATGCATTTGGACCGTAGCATTACCCGACAGAGTCTTCTAAAGACACCTTGGCACCATTTGGTCCATTGTAACACACCGTCTCTGTATCACGCTGATATTGATTCAGGAAAAGCCAACAGTGGTTCACAGAGGAAGTCTGAACACTAATCCCACTTTATCTCAACACAATCTACACACTCTATTTACAGGTTCCATTTAATCAGCCATAACACCTTACCCAATTCATAAACAAACAAACAAACAAACAAACACACATCAAGCCAAGTGATGGATACAGCCACTGCATCCTTGGAAAACAAACCTCTAAAAGAGACTGAAGGACCTCTTGACGATGCTTTTCCTGTGTGCGAATATGATCAGCTTGCTGCATCAAAAAACAAGTTAAAAAATAACATCTGTAAAACTGTAAATTTGACAAGTGTTATTTCTCAGTTGAGAAAGTTTATTAAAAACACTAATCTTTTGTTTTACCTGTTTAATAAATTCATCCTCCTTCTCGACAAATGATTCCAACACTTTAATCACCTCAGCTTTAAATCTGATTTTAAAAAAAACGATGATAATTAATACAGCACACATAAACCTTTTTTGCAACATTTGGCTTACTAAGTCTACCTTTCTGTTTCCTCCTCTGTGATGATGACCCTGTCTCTAAACTTTGGGTCAGCCTTATTGTGCCACCAGAACTTGTGTGTATTCTTTCTGTGTTCTGGCCTGAAACAAAAAAACATTTGAAATGTAAATCAGCAATAAGAACAACAAGAAAAAAAACTGTTAATCACAGATACTAATATTCAACTAAGGAAGTGCAAATGATCATAACATTCTACAATGCAGGGAAGCCTTATGTACATGAGATACTTATATTAAAGCACTTACAGTAAACAAGTTAAAAGATAACTTAACAGTACTTACGTGGTCATGTGTTCTATCAAGCCTCCGTGCAGCACAGTCATGTTACCATCTGTGCTGTGTCTTTCAATTTCTAGCTCACAGCAATAGCACCAGAACGTCTGTTTGTGCTGGGTGCAATCAAACTTTTCTACTTGGGGATTTTTTAGTGTTCGTCGAGCTTCCTTCACCTAAAACCATAATGATTAAAAAGGTGAAAAGGCTGCTTACAATATAAAAACAAAAATTAATGTGGCAAAGCAACATTTAGTCAAGTGAACTAGGACTAGTCAAGTTCAATAAGACAAGGACCTTCTGGAATTAACATTGTTTTTAATCCTAATGATACTGTAGTTAGTAACTGTTAAAGTAACAAGGGAGGGATTGGATTAGACATGACCTGACATTAAGTTTAAGTTATGGGACCCACCTTTTCTAAAAATTTTAGGAGAACGACTCTTAGTTTGCTTTGATGATTTTTTCCGAATATATGCGACTTCCCAGTAAACGCTGTTTGTCTACATATGGCACAGTAGAAAGTGCCCATTTATACGGCGTATTAAAAGTCAAAAATATACGAAAGCTGATTTACGCTCGTCCTAAGCTAAAAAAAACTCTGCTATTATCATTTCTTGCCTAACAGTACGACAGGTTAGAAGACAAGTTAACAGTGGACAACGCTAGCGGAAGCAGGTCCGTTTCGGTATGTTGTCCCTTGGAAACGCAAGCTCATGTGTAATTGTTCCTACTTACAAGATACATATTTCATTCTATGGGTACGTGATTTGACTTCTAAAAAGTCCAAGCAGTCACTTTAAAATACTACATGAAAAGAAAACATCTCCCCCACTTGCACTTTATTCAATGCAACAGGTAGTAACCTGGAGCATAATCATGAATTTCTGCCAGGCACTGTTAACTCTGGAAAGCAAGATCATTTTTGTATGTTGGTCTGAGCTGATAGTGTGCTGACAAATATCTAAAACACTAGGATGGATTTAAATCAGTTTCTTTGTCTAGTTTTGAAAAAAAAACTATTTTCCACTGGTTTATTGTTTTTTAACAGGGTACTTTGATCAAACTCCGTTTTTGCTCATAAGAGAAACGAGAAAACGAATGTGCTTTGTATTTGATCTTCTGGACAACTTAATCAGAGGACGGCTTAATTTCTGTCGATGTCCTCTGGAAAGAAAAATATCAATCCATTATTTAAATTGCGCGTGAGCCCCGACTTCCTGCCGTCCGTTTCAAAATAAGAGTCTCGCTATCTTAAGCGTCCAACGTGTGTACCGCCAGAACAAACCTTACAGTGTGTGTGTGTGTGTGTGTGTGTGCGCGCTATCAATGCTAGTTTGTGTGCTGCTCCTGTGGCAGCTTTATTAGGCTAAATGTAATGTTCAAGTACCATAGTATTCTTATGTCGGTTTCGCATCTCTTCTGTCTCTCCCTCCTTTTATCTCTCCAAGCTCTCTCCATCCGTCCCTCCCTCTTCTCTTTTGAATCCCCCTCTTTCCTTCCATCTTTTTCTCCCTCCAAGCTCCCTTTCTCTCTCTCCAAGCTCCCGCTCTTCCGCCTTGTCTTGGTCTCTCTCCCTCCCTCCTTCTCTGTCTCTTTAAACTCCCTCTCTTCCTACCTCACTATCCAAGTTCCCTCCCTCCCTGTGTCCCTCTCTCTTTTTGTCCTCTGTGCCTTCCTTAGGAAAATTGATCATCACCGGTCGAAGAATACCAGAGCTGATGGAGCGTACGGGCAGACTCCTGATGACAGGTGCAGCTGTGGAGGCTGGAAAACTATTTCCAGGGTTTCCTTGACGACAGGGACCAGATAACGACCACAGGACGTGGAGAGATAGAGATGTCATTCCGTGGCTCAGTGCAGTAAGTCATCACCTAAGCAGTATTTTACCAGAGTAATAATAGCGACATAAAGTGGTGGTTAGCTTAAACTTGACAATGTAGAGAGGTATGATAACAATACATCTGTTCATGATGCTTCTTCTTGCAGCCTGCACTGCTTTGCTCCCTCCAGCGCAGACGACGAGGAGCCTCCGGATATCAACCACAAAGAGGAAGAATTAGTTTCATAGATAATCTAGAACATCTGATACAAGCCGCAATAAATCAATTTAATGTTAAACGCATACTTTTTTGTATTGCTTCAAGTGCCACTGAGATTATGATTGTGTTGGTAAAATGGTAAAAATGCTTTTACTTAGGATGTAACATCTGCTCAATAACACGCTCAGGTCAGAGCAGTGTTGTAACACTAATCATGATGTGCATTTGTTCACATCAACTTCTTTCTTACTTTGCTTCACTACATACATCAATTTAAGAAATAAACTTGTAAAATTAGTGCGTTGTTCAATTTGACTATTAACCTTAAAATTCAGTAGAAATCACAACACACAAAGTCTTGCTTTGTTTTGGGTGTCCAAGCAGCGACTATGTCAACTCGACAAACAAGTCAATCAGACATAGCACTTGGGGAATAACAACTCACATCTTTGCCAAAATGAAACACTACAATCAAAAGTTAATGCTTCTTTCTGAAAATGATATTCTTTCAACAATACATGCAAGTGTCGTTTGAATTCCTTTTTTATATCACAAGCAACACACTGATGGACTTGTATAAAACACTCTAGTCTTTGTCTTTTTATTTGTTAATTGTAACTTGCTCAGACTGAGTCTTCTGTAAAACCCAAAATTAAAATTTCTGCCGTCAAACAATAGTTTTCACTAAAAACTGTTCTTCTTACAGAAATTTAGCAACAAAAAGTAAAAACAAAACAAAGCAAAACAATGATATGTGTGCATGTGTGGTAGAGCGGCCTATAGATCCTGTCTTCTATTTGCTTCTTCATGGGTGAACAGGTTGAAACATGGACTGTCACCAGGTCAGACCAAAGGGGTCAATAGAAGAAATACGGCCCAACGTGTTTGTCAGAGTGGAGAATAACTTCTAACTCTTTGCTGTGGATGCACCAAATGTTATTCTACAATCATGCATGTGTTCTAAAACGATCAGAGCCGATGAGCACAGTGGCTCATTTGTGGGATGACCTATGAATGGCCTTCTATAACTGCTATAAGAGGTCCAGTGAAGATACAGTAACTCTGGTCACGAGGTCAAATACTGTAGTGGCAAATTTACCACATCCATCGAACGAACCTTAGCAGACGCCACACGCGCGGCCTAAGCGAGACTCTTATTTTGAAACGTAGTACACGAAGGCAGGAAGCCGGTGCTGACGCACGAATTAAATAATGGATTCATATTTTCAGTTTTTTCGTTTTTCCTGATATAAGCAAGAAACGGAATTTATTCAAAGCACCGTGTTAAAAACCAATAAACCAGCTGAACTTGTTTGTTTTTTCAAAACTAGACACAGACTTTGATTTAAAGTCGTTACCCGTTTTATCGTTCTGAGAAAAAAAATCTCGTTTTCCAAGCTTTTAATTTTGTGGAAAAATCAAACGTACACGAGAAGGGCTCCTGCACTATGCCTGCCAACCTACCGCGCGCGCGCGCCCTCTCGCAAAGATCGCGAGTTTACGAGCAGTCTTTTAACGCATCATTTCCCCCACGGAGGAGCGAATGAGAACAGAAAGAGATCTGCCTCATCGCCGAATGAACGCGAGGGAACCACCGGCTGGAAACAAAGCAGTTTACCGTCATGGAGCAGAAACAAACCATCAACTTTGGTGCGGGACCTGCAAAACTTCCCCCATCCGTAAGTTTTTGTTCAACTATGCGTGTGTAACGTTAAGGCGCAAACCTGTAAAAAAAATCAATTAAATCAAGCCAATTATTCTAAGAAAACTGGTGTGGAGGGGAACGTTGGTGAGAACACGTCGAAGACGTCTGATGGAGGCTGTTTTTTCGGGACATTTTCTCCTGTTGTATCGAGGGTTCAGATTGTCGCTGCGGCTTTTGGTTTCCACGGATCCTGTCCCCGCAGCCGGTGAACGAACGCCGCTTCCTGCGTTGTTGGTGCGGCTGGTGCGGCGACAGGTCCGGCGGGTTGAAAACACGGCGTTGAGTTGCATCAGCCTCGTTCATCCGTGTGAAAACCGGCTCCATTGGCAGCAGCTCGCAAATCCAGTAGATGGCAGAAAAACAGCGCGTCAGAACAAATCACAGCTCCCATCAAACCCTGTCCCAGGGTTGGACTGGGCTTTGACCCAGGGCCTCGGCTAAAGTCACATTCTGCACCTCCGGAGGTTTTCTGTAACCGTGAGATCTTTGGATTTCAATATAACCCAAACTAAACCAAAACCTTCTCTGTGACCTGTTTCAGGTGCTGCTTCAAGCACAGAGGGAGCTGATTAATTATAGTGGCACTGGCATCAGTGTCCTCGGTGAGTGGAACTATGCAGATGTTATAGAGGAACAGCTGCACACATCCATGCGTACACATAGCGAATGAGCGATTGTCTTTGGCGGCGAGTTTAAATTCAGGTTGTTTTTGATCTTCTTTGAATTAGAGATGAGTCACCGGTCGTCCGATTTCAACAAAATCCTCAACCAGACGGAGACTCTACTGCGAGAGCTGTTGTAAGTGGTGCATGTGTTGTTTTGCTCTGCATATGACAATACCTTGAGACGTGTGCTTCAGATTGTTGTGTTTTTATTGACACTTTGTCTCCACAGGAAGATCCCAGTCAACTACAAGGTGTTGTTCCTGCAGGGCGGTGGGTCTGGGCAGTTCAGCGCCGTCCCCCTCAACCTTATTGGCCTGACGCCTGACAGGTGTGCCGATTACCTGGTGACCGGCACCTGGTCGGCCAAGGCTGCGAAAGAAGCGGAGAAATATGGGAAGATCAATGTCGTTCACCCAAAGCTGGATAGTTACACCAGTAAGTCTGGTCAGATGCTTAACGCTCACAGAGCCACTATGAGCAGTCATTGCCATTCACACTGGGTAAAGACTGTTTAGCTGTTACGTAATACACAATAGAGGCGCCGACCAGTGAAAGGCTCTGGTGTGCCAGCAGCTTTTTCCGCATGGTTGTGTCTGATTCAGGTTTTCAGTGGCGTGTTTGTCAAACCCAATATTTGTGAGCAGTTTTAAAGTATTTGGGAATTTGATGTAGGTTGTGTAGGGTTTTCCCTGTTGTCTGTGGCATATCTTGATTCAAAGTTCTGTCGTTGCTCCGTCCAGAAATCCCCGACCCCAGCAGCTGGGCCCTGAACCCATCAGCCTCCTACGTTTACTACTGCTGCAACGAGACGGTGCACGGCGTCGAGTTCAACTTCACACCTGAGACAAACGGAGTGGTCCTCGTGAGCGACATGTCCTCAAACTTCCTTTCTCGCCCTGTGGATGTGTCCAAGGTGAGAATGATGTCAAAGGAAATAAAGTATTCAACTGACGGACGGCTGTTTGTGAGGTGTTATTGTGTTGTTTCGCTGCGTAGTTTGGGCTGATCTTCGCCGGGGCTCAGAAGAACGTGGGCTGTGCCGGGGTCACTGTGGTCATCGTGAGGGAGGACTTAATAGGCCACGCTCTGAAGGAGTGTCCCATTGTTCTGGACTACAAGATGCAGGCGGAAATGAACTCCCTCTACAACACGCCGCCGTGTTTCAGGTACTGGTCCACTTTTTTTTTAATTTCACTTCTCTGGAAGCACTTTTAAGACATGTTAAGTAAGATTTGTATTTGCACATCAATAAAAGCTAACATGTGATGATATCTTAAAGTAAAGTAGTTCTCTTGTCTCTGGACCATTGCACAGTAATACTAGTCCCAGGAGGTTTTTTGATTTTGTGCAATATGCTGACTTGCATTTTTGTGGTGAGTTCAGATGAGATACAACGTTCCCATATCTGTGTGTTGCTCATGGAGCTAAAAACAACTGACCTTTGGATCCAGACTAGATGGATCTCCCCATCTATACCTGCTGCCATGTACTGTAGATGGCTGGCTACTCGAAAAACACTCACTATGGAACAATAAGCTAATTCAATAAAAAACTAAACAGTAAAAACATGAAAAAGTGAGTGATGCCAGAAAGAGAAGAAATAACACAAACTGCAGTTGCACAGGCTGCTTTTTATTTTGTGACCGATTTAACCTTCCTAATATTTGTTTTGGTTCAGTATTTATATCATGGGTCTTGTGCTGGACTGGATTAAGAACAACGGAGGCAGCACTGCAATGGAAAAACTCAACAAACAGAAGTCCTCTTTGATTTATGACATCATCGATGCATCCAACGGTTTCTATGTGTGAGTACGACGAAACGTCTGCAGCACACGTTAGTCAGAAATTCTTTTTTTTTTTACATAATCACTCGTGGTCCAGGCGTGACTGAGTAAAGGCCACCTCTCCTGTCACTGTAGGTGTCCTGTAGACAGGATATGCCGAAGCCGCATGAACGTCCCCTTTCGCATAGGGAAGAAAGAGGGAGACGACGCCTTGGAGAAAGAGTTCCTGGACGGAGCATCCAAGCGTGGGATGATATCACTGAAAGGACACAGGTAGAGACGATCCCACCCTCCCTCCACATGGTGGCGCAGTCGAGTCTGGCAGGGCTGACCTCAAAATGTGACCTTTGGTCTCCTCCTGCAGGTCCGTGGGAGGAATCCGGGCATCTCTGTACAACGCAGTAACCCTGGACGACGCTGGAGCTCTGGCTGCGTATATGGAGGAATTCCACAAAGAGCATCAATGAAATGGGCCGAGGCGAATTCTGTCAAACTTGCATTTTATCACATAAACACTTACTGGTAGTCGAGGTCCTCGTTGATCCTGGACAGCGTTTCTAATAAGCTTTAACCACTGTGCTAATGTCCTAATTATGCCTGTGCTTTCTAGACTTACTATTTTAATGAACGTGTTGAATCAAGCTATGTTGATGTACTGTACATAGTGAGGGTAATTGTTGTTGAGAATATATTTACGTTCCAGTGTCTGAAGTGCAGGACAGCCAACAGACTGAGGTGATTTCTATTTATAAAGAAAGAAATAATATGTTTTCTGCAAACACTGTATGCCTTTCACATCAATATGGTACAGTTGGTAGGTTTTTATTTTATTTGGGACTTTACACATGAACTAGAAGTAGGGGTCTTTAATACCAATACTAACCTTTCTGCTATTTTCACACACCACCCACTACTGACATTCCTGCTTCTTGGGCCTTGTAATGATTTTCTAAACCAAACAGGATGCTTGATGATGACTGAGGCTTTGCTACAACCCCTACCAGTACATGGTGTAGAACACATTCACTTCAAGCCTACAATCGTCAGTGTTTTTTAAGCTCATGCAATCAGATTGAACTTTGACCTGTTGTGAAGGTTTACCTCTTATTCAATAAATAATATTTGTGTATTTTCCTGAATTCAAAACATCTTTGCGAAATAACGTCAAACTATTGATGTTGTTGTAGTGAGCGTGTCAGCCACACACACACACACACACACACACACACACACACACACACAATATATATTTACACACAGTATATACATATGCACACACATACAGATTTGTCAAATGTTTAGTCTGAGCTGCAGTAAATGTGCTACAGGATTGAGGTTTTTCTGCCTTTGACCTCTAGGTGGCAGTGTCCTCCAACACGTGTGATCGCAGAAGGTCATCCTCACGTCATTCGTCATGTCTGCCTTTGTCCACCCCTTTCAATAAGACTTAATTGCGATGATATTTTGATTTAATTATCTTTCCAAAGCAATTACGACAGTGCAGACACCTGGTAAGTAAGATAAAGTAGTGAGGGTTTAACAGTGACATAATATATCAATTAATACACAAAGGCTTGACACAGATCGGTGTAGTTTGCTCTGCCAGGTCATCTCACTACCACAGACAGTGGGTCTTTGGGTGAAGAGTAAAATTACATCTCTGCCTTTGTTTGCAGCTTTTGTAAGAGACACAAGGTTTAATTTATTTTCCAGGAGCTGGATATTATGGAGATGACTCCTCTCCAGATGCTGTCCTGATGTGGACTTCCATAAAAAGGCTATTAGTGAGTCTGGGGTGTTAATAGAGCACGAGATGAGCATCTTGTTAGTGCTTTTATCCTTTATGTTTTACAACTAAATCACAGAATGAATGGTTGTTTAAGTGCAGTATGTGGGAAGTGAACTATTAGCGCGTCTGCTTCTCAGCACGTTTCCAGCCTCAGTGTCTGTATTGTAAGATTTTTCCAATTAGCTGCTTTGTGCTCATATACTACAGGCTCCCTTTAGATGGCAGGCGATTATGAAGCGTAACCTCTGACAATAACTCTTTCTGAGCCATTTGAAGCGACTGCGGGAAGAAAGCAGCTATTTTCTTGTTCATTTGGAAATGTAATGAAACACATGGCAAAGTTGATCCAGGAGTTATTATTTTATATAACGTCCCACATGGTCTTTTCCAAAAAGTAATTTTGGCTGTTAGCAAATATCAATACCACGAGCAGGGGAGAAAGTCTGAGTGCTGGTGTTGACTGTGGCTCCCCAGGGCAGGTGATGTTGGACCTGCTGCGAAGGTGTGTGTGCTGAAAGGCAAAGATGTTCTGTCAGACTGAGGTATTACTTTAAGCCAGGCGAGTGTTCGCTCGGAACCAGAAGACTCGGCCGCGTCTTTCTAACTTTCACAACTTTTAGCAGGAGCTTGTGTCAGTCCGCGCTCGTCTCGGACCAACTGTTTGGTCGTTTCGCCATCAGTCATGTCAGTAAATTATATCATTTACTGAACCCAACAGAACCCTCATGTTTCTGTGCTACTTAATGTATGTTTCATTTCACTTGTAAATCATATGGGAATCAGTCTGCTGCCGTGGGCTCCACAGGGGGCACAATATTCAATATGAGTCATGTGTTAATGGAAACAAGTCTGTCAACAATGTGAACCGTGATGAAACTTGGCTTATAAAATTAACCGTGCAGAGGCAGTTTATGGTCAAAAAAACTATGAAAAGCTTTGTGTTCAACCAATACTTCTGTGTGTGACTAGGGGGGTATTTGCACAGCTCATTGGAGAAAACACAATTGCATTTTTCTCTCTCAAATTAAGACTTTGCATGTGTCTCATGCACGGCGACATGTTGTTTACGCCCTGTGCTCTAAATGAAATTTGGATTCTGACAAACTCTACCCTCTCAGTCATCTTCCAAAAAAATATTGTCCACGAACCGGCTGCTCCTCCGCCTCAGAAGCAGGGGGAAGATAAGAAGAGGCAGAGGAGCTTTGAAATGCGAGTAGGGTTACAGCAGAGATGGGAGGTTGTGACAGGATTGTGTGGTGCTTCTCATCCCGTCAAGCCCACTAATGTCGAGCTAATGCCAGTGGCAGGCTGCAGTAAGACGGCGATAATGAAAAACACCGGGGAAGACAATATCAAATGGCTCCTCTACATCCTACAGTGGAGATTAGCCGACACAAAAGTAGGGTGGCAGCGGCACAGGAGGCAGAGGCAGGCTTTAGTGCTGCTGATTGAGTCTCTTGTCAAGAGCTCCATTCTTGCAGCATGAAAAGTTACGGTGACTGACATCCTCTTACAGACACACACACAGTTTGCATTGCCTGCGAGTCTGTTCTCTGCAGATACCGGATGCTTGAAGAGGACCATCACTGAATCCTGGCGACTCCTACATGTTACAGAATGTGCATTCCTCTCGCTCTGACCGACCGCAGGGCACGGCTGCACTAGTAGTGAGCGCGGGTGCTCGTCTTTACACATCTAGACACCACGGCGCTAACATTTATTTAGCGGCGCGTCCTCCAGTCGCTGTCTGTTTACGTGCGTTTTGGGCCCTCCCGACTCCTGAGGGAAATATGTGGCTCTGCTGAACGCTGCGGGATCAGCAGCTGCTCGCTTTCATTTGGGCCCCGCGCCGATTGGTGCCGGGCAGGTCGTTCACGGCGGGCGGCCCGTTGCCACGGCTCAGTCGTGGCTCAGATGATTTAGTTTCACTCAATATTATAGAAACAAAAGCCTCTAGTTTAATTTATCCTATTTACATCATTTAGTAGTAAAGGAACCGCTTGAAACCAACTTGATTGTTATAGAAATTGTCTAATCGCGCCTTCAGATTATTGAAGCTATATATAAATATACCAGAATAGTACATTTGCTGCATTCTGAATTTATTACTTGTATAATGTCCCTCAAACATTCTTGGTAATTCAAGGCTGTCATGATCAGAGGTGCACAATCACTTCCCTGCCCCTGTTATTATTCAGCGAGCTCGTGAAAGTGAATGTCCTTTATGCAACAGCTCATTTAAAGGCCAATCTGATGATTCATGCAGAAAAATGAAAGGAAAAAAAAGAAGAAAACAGGAGCACAGCTTCCCGTCTGTTATTATTCTGTCTCCTGTCCCTGTGCGTTCGCCTTTGTCTTCCTCGTTTAGCATCATTTGCCTTTTTCCTCACCTGCTTCCTCATTTCAGCCGCATTCCTCTGTGATCCCCCCTCCGTCTTCCCTCTGAAGCTCTTCTCCCCATCTTTTCCTTTGTGTGTGTACATGTCTGCCTGTCTCTCTTGTAAACTCACTGCTCCATGAGGCTAATCTTGTTAGCACCAAATGCACCATGTTCCGCCAGCTCCTCTTAATTGCTGTTGTGTTATTAATGAGTGGGGAGCGGGGAAATCACTCTTAATTAGCTTGTCTCATTCAGGCAGGCGTCTCGAGTGAAGCGGTGGCGACGGCACTCAGCCACAAACACACTGGGGATAATTAAAGCACTTCACTTGTCGGAGTATTTATCTAAACCAAAGAGCAACAAGCCGTTCCTGCAATTAGCCTTGTCATTCATTAGCAGCCGAGTGCCATTGATTTGAGTGTTACTTTGTCATTTTGCCACTCGTTGCTGTAGCACCACTAGCGCTGAACGCGCTCACATGGCGGAGTCATGTCGGGGAGTCACATCTTTGGCTTCGTCGCCCGTTTTGCTGAGTCACTGGCTGCATTTACAAACTGGATTACTGGGGCAAATTAAGTTATAGTGATGCAGAAATCTGGTAATGCATTTGTGTTTTACTTTTATTTTTATTTATTATCGAGACTCTGAAACCCCAGAATGTCCCTGATGCTGCAGAGAAACATTTCCTGTCATGCAAATGTAGAGCTGAAAATAGTGAGACGTGCTTCAGTGGAACCATGTTTTGAAGGAACCTGAGTCTACCCGTATGAACAAAGTTTCTCTGAGTCGTCCGAGCACAATGCGTCTTCTTACTTGGCTAAACACACCTGATCCAGGTACCTGTGGTGGGCGGGGCCAATCGTTTAACTTCATCCCTACCTGATGGGATTAGACCCTCATGGAATAAGAAATAATTAATTTAAACCAATGAGATTCTGCCACTGCCTTTGTGAACCAATCATCTCATTAGAAGCACTACAATGTCAAACCACTACCAAACTATGTGTTTATGTATTTAAACACAATGAATGAATAAATATTCTACAATATTTCAAGGAAGCAATATTGATATTATAAATGTCTGGGTTCATATTTTTAATTTAGTAAATGTCTTTTTTGTACTAGTTTGTGCTACATTACTTTTGAACACCAGTATTTTGGCTTGGGTTGCTACCTCACATTTACAGGCAAAAAATACCAAAACATTATTGGTCACTAAAAAAATAAAGGAGATACTGAAATAAAGATTTAAGTATATAAATAAATATTCATTTAATGCCCCCAGTGGCTGCTTGTGCCTTACTAGTTAAAACAGCCAAACCACAAATGGCCCATAACACTAATAATAACTGGCATGAAAGGGCATACAGTTTAATAAGTCACTACAAAAACTCACTTGACTACTAAGTTTTTTTGATTTGAGAACATAATGAAGCAGTTTTTATCCTTTTGTGGTACATTTGTGTTTTAAGACCTGCTAACAGATTATCACTACCAGCTAAATTTATGTTTTAAACCTGTGAACAAACACGGTTTGTAGTTTAGTAAGTTCACTTGTTGTACATCTGCTACGACATCTGTGCTCAGTGCATCAAATACTGAGTTACTGCTCTCGTCATCCCATATCTGCAGATTCTTCCTTTGGTAACAGGAAATAAAAAGCGCTGGGTAATTACACACTTTCAAGGTGTGAGCGTGAGCGAGTGCACCTGTCTTTGTCTCAGTGTGACCCTGACATGTTCTTGAAGGAGAGGAGACCGGTGACGGTGCATTAAAACAAATTTAATTTGCACCTACAGCTGAATGAGAGGAGGCAGGGACCTCGCATGGGGCATGACTAATTGCTGCCTGGGGATCAGCGTGCATGTGTGCGTGCTGCATGCTTCCCCTGCTGTCTCTCTGCCAACATAAACACTTTAGTGAATATTTAATGCATGTGTTTATCTCTGTGTGTCTGTCAGTGTGTGATAACAGAATGTCAGCAAAGATGGAGGAGTTAATGAGCCTTTTTTGTCACCAGGAGTGGATTGAGGAAGGTGCACGCTGCTCTATTTCTGTGCATAATTTAGACTGTCAGACAGAGCATCAGAATATCACAACAGGCGCTTCGGAGTCGACTATCAATCCACACACTGACTAGGATTATTGGGATGATGATGATGAGAATATTAGCAAGACTGACCAACACTAACAAAATTGTCTGCATTCGTTGCGTTAAAGAGTTCCTCAGGGTTTGTTGTTGGATCCTCTTCTTTTTCCTCAGTGTCATTTCTTGTAGCCATTTTGTGAAACAAGATAAAATTATTTAAAATCTCCAAAATGCTTTAATTACAGAAATTCTTTAAAGAATGTATTTTTTATTATAGCTGAATCTCGTGTGTGTGCCTAATCACATGAACGCATCGCTTCTTGTGAGACCAGTCTCAAACAATGTCGTGTGTTTGCCTTCACGAGCAAAACGAGGGAGAAGAAGTAGTGTCAGGGGTAAAACTTTTTGTTGGGCGTAATCTCATCTGATGTCGCGCTGCAGCGTTTCCTCTGTCTCTACATGCTCATGTCCTCAGCAGGCAGGCTCATAAATTGGACAGCTAAGCCTTTCATAAAGTTTAATAAAGCGCTGTTTCGGGGCTCAGGGGAGCTGGTATTAGTGACGAGAGCCACTGCTGCCATTCCGCCAAATCACATCATCATAATGAGGCTGTACTGTGGGAGTGAGACACCTCCCTCACCCCCCACCCACACATGCACCGTCCCCCCGTGTTTTCTTTATCGCTCCTCTGACACAATATGATGTCTTGACTCCGCGGCGCTCCTCCTGTGGGAATTTGGGGATGGCGCTGTTTAAACGTGGCGGCCGGCTTGGACAGGCCAGGGTTATTTCTCATTTAGTAAAGATCACAGAGGCTGTAAATGCTCCGGCGCTGTGCCGTGAATGCCAGCGCCGGCGTGATTGGCAGCTTGACGGCGGCGGCAGCATTTGCATGGCATTTAGCTGGGCGGGCGATGGCCAGCCCTAACACCAAGGTGGGTAAATAAGATGACTCCTCTGTTCACACAATGTACACGCTCACACAAACACACACATGCTCAGCCGCAGTCCCGGAGCTAGTCATAATTGTGTGGCATTTAGGCAGAGGGAAGGGACGTGCAGTGGCGTGGGCGAGTGGGCCGCTGAGTCTGAGGCTCCCACATCTACATGTTGGGGTGTTTTGTTGAGAATAAACACAGTTGCCATGTTCCTGAGCTCAAACAAGTGGAATCCAGGCGTTTATAGAAGCTCAAATCGAGGTTTTTTGCTTTATAACATTTAAATCATGTGGAAAATGCCACCTGCAGCAGCGGACGTGTTCAGGCTCTGGCTGCAGAGCATTTAGTGAGTAAAAAGGGCCAGAACGTCCCCTGTGAGCTCACTACGAACCACTTCATTCAGCCGTCCAGAAACAGGAGAGCTAAAGGTTGACACTTAAACGCGTCACAAGCATGTGACAAAGCTAATAATGCTATTTTAGTTCATTAATAAACAGCAAACACAAAATGGTTCAATTCACAAAACCCCGCAGCTGCTTCCTCATCAGAGCCCGTGGTCCTGCATTCAGACAGCGACATCATGGTCGAGATGCTGGGTTCTGTGGTCACTGGTGTCTGCAGAGAGTGGACCAGCACCTCCAGGGAGTCCGGTCCAATATATTTGTCTTAACTGTCTTTATACTACGGCCCTGGTGAACCACACAGCCGCTGTTTGGACAGTTGCTTTTCCTGGACGGGAGCAGCCAAGCAGTCAAACACGGGGGCGCATAAGCACACAGCGGACGAGGGCCGCGCTCGTGGAGCCTCCTTTATTCAGACGAGGCAACGAGGCTCCACGGGCGACAGGAGGGAAGGAAGGAAGGCACATAATATGAATAGGAGCCTCTGCAGGGGCGCTAACGCGTCACAACTGCTGCCTTTCGTTTCGTGTGGTTCATACATGAAGAGAACATTCTTGCTTGAAATACGGCGAGCTGACATTCATGTGAGCGGTCCCTGCGCTTTGTGTTCCTCTGCTGCCAATTTAGCTGACTGCGGTTCAGTAACCTTCCCAGGTTTTAATGAATGCGGAAGGACACCTGTGCGATTGTTGGACCACCTACTGCAGAGCGTCTGGACCCAAGCCAGTACATCAATTCAGGAGCCCTAACTGCAAACAACTTCGCTCCTACGGGTTTGTTTTGTAGTTTCGGCGGTTTCCTGCCATAAATTCCTTTCCTTTGGTTTTAGAGGCGGCAGCAGCAGCAGCAGAACTGGCAGCGAACACCTAATTGAGACGCGTTAATTCAGAGTCCCGGTTTGTTTTGCATCCCTTTACCTGATTTCCGACTCACAGCTTTGCATTCGTCCTCATATCGTTTTCAATTCCCACGGCGCGGGATTTATTTACGCGTCACACGTCGTATTAACATCTCCGAGTCATCTGATTTTCCAATATTTTTTTCCCGCTGCAGAGCAATCACACGCTCACATTTACACACCGTCCCTCAACTTTTATTCACTTGAAATGATTTTGAAATGACATTACGGGCGACAGCCAGGCAATAACAAAAGTACCAAAACTTCTTTGAAAAACAATAAATCAATAAGCCTCAGCAACACATCCTGTTACATTGTGGAGTCCTTGACACCTGAAGCTCATTAAACACAGCCTAACGTCAACTTAGAAGAAGGAGAGTACACAGAGGCTTGCCTTTTCACAGCCTATCACAATAAGAGCTACTGAGCAACCTTGATATATTGTATATACTAGAAATAAATATGATTGTCCTTTAATCTGATTTTATTATACTGGGGACTCCCGCTGGCAAACCTACTGAGGGCTGATAGCCGGTAATCTTATTGCAGAGAGCGCAGTGTTTCATATCCCCGTCTTGATGGTCTTTTATCATGTCAGGACTATTATTGTTCCTATTGGTATATGTGTTTCTGCATTTATATGCGCTGGTGTATATAACCTAATAAGTCGAGTTATTGCACATTTTTGTGCGTCGCCCTCTGTTTGCATATGTACGTGTGCACCCAGGAGCACCCCCCCCCAACCACCCCCCAGCCCCCACCGGCTCAGATGTGGGTGCTAATTTTGCCCCTCGGTGTGTTGGGCTGCTCTGAGGGTTCTGCTCTGTTTATGAACCAGGCATATTGACCCAATTTGTGGCCTTGGCACATACTCTCTCCCCTCCTGCCTTTCTGTGCGTGTGTGTGTGTGTGTGTGTGTGTGTGTGTGTGTGTGTGTGTGTGTGTGTGTGTGTGTGTGTGTGTGTGTGTGTGTGTCCCATGCCTTTCTCTGTCTCTCTCTCCCTCCCTCTCTCTCCCCTCCTGTCTTTCTCTCTCTCTCTCTCCCTCTCTTTTTGTCCTGCTGGGGCATATTGTGCGCCTGCATGGCTGGAGAAAGGTGCAGTCAGACTGAACTAAACGCCATACGCATCATTGAGCAGCATTACCAACCTCTACCCACTCATCACTCTCACTGGATGCTGCAGGTGTGTGTGTGTGTGTGTGTGTGTGTGTGTGTGTGTGTGTGTGTGTGTGTGTGTGTGTGTGTGTGTGTGTGTGTGTGTGTGTGGCTTCTGCTAACTAGAAGGCCTAATAAGGCTTCTCTGTCCTCAGCCGCCTCCTTCCTTTCCTCGTATCTACTCCTTCCTCCCTCCTTGTCATTTTCCTTTCTCTTCTTCCTCTCTCTCTCTCTCTCTCTCTCTCTCTCTCTCTCTCCCTCTCTCTTTCGCTCTCTCTCTCTCTCCTCTCTCTCTCTCTCTCTCTCTCTCTCTCTCTCTTTCGCTCTCTCTCTCTCTCTCTCTCTTTCTCTCTCTTTTGTCCTGTAATTCCTCTTTTAAAGCTCAGGGGGTGGTGTTGGAGGCCTCCAGATAAATCACTATCTGCGAGCCTGAGCTGAGTAACATCAACTAACTGTCCTGTGTGTGTGTGTGTGTGTGTGTGTGTGTGTGTGTGTGTGTGTATTTCAGCCCTTTTACACAGTGGCGTGTGTGTGTGTGTGTGTGTGCATATGTACACGTCGCAGATATTTGCTGCTGGTGTATATTTTGTGCATGTGTGTCAAAAATGAACGCAGTTTCTGGCCAGTACTGATCTCCCTGTCCTGCTGAATGGTGGCTGATTGAGACACATGGACTGCCTTTGTGCCCTGATCTAGTTGCCATTGATTACCTATCAGGGTTTTTGATTGCATCCTGGAAGTAATTCTTTTAAATAGGCCCTAATGGCCTGCAATCTGGGCTGATGACGACCTCAGAGAGTCCAATCGCAGATCCATTTAGGCCCTTTCAGACCCCTCCATGTACACTCTGGAACTCTTGCTCATTGCTCACACCCCTCCACCACTACCACCACTACCTCTTTGCCTCGTGTCGTGTCAGCACCACATCTGTGCGCTCTGTTACTCGCATGCAAAAAAAAAAAAAAAAAGAAAAAAGAAACAGCGACAACGAAATCGAGATCCTACAAATCCTTTACGGCAAAGACGAGGCCTCTGTAAAGATTAGCGACGCTGACGATGGCAGGAGGTGAGAGCATCAGTGAAAAAGACACAAATAGAGCGTAATCCTGCTTTTAACTGAAAAAAGGCAGAGCGAGAGGAAACGTCCAGGTTCCACATGTACAAAGGGAAGAGGAAAATGAAGCCGGGGAGAAAGAGGAGGTATGACAGATCTGTTAGTGATAAGGGAGGAGTGGGAGGAGGGGGGGTGGCTGATCATCAGCATGTCAGGCTGTGTTATTATAGTCTGAGGGTTGGATGGAGGCATGAGAAGGAGGAAGAAGAGGAGGCGGTGGAGAAGTGGGGGGGGGGGGGTGCAGCAGACAGGAAGAGGGCTCGCCGTCTAATCCACCAATTTTCTTACATTACTGCTCCCCCTCCCTTTCGATCCACCTCCGTCCTTCTCTCCACCGCCGCCAGCCCACCCTCTGCTGCCCCCCCCACCCCCCTCCCCCCCGCTGTCAGGCCTGTCGACAAATGAAACTGGAGATAGCGGCAGCTTTGCCGAGAATGACTTGAAGAAGTAAAACACACAGAAAAAAAGGAGAGAGCGAGACCTCTCGCACCTCTAACAGCATAAATGCACCTCTGAAACCCCAGTGGCTCTGTCATCCATTGTCCTGAGCCGCAGAAATAAAAAAAATAAATAAAAGAACGTGCTACACGCCGTTCACAACACGGCCGGCGCCTCAGTCGAATACTAAACCGAGGCAAAGGCAGAGGGAGAAAGCCGCTGTCTTGTTATGACAGCGGCCCCTGAGCGTGATCAATAACTTCCTGCTGATGAGGAGAAAAAGCTGATGACGGAATATTAAATTAAAGATTGTTTTACGCTGGGAACGTATTAACGGCTCACTTAGCAGAATTACCGAGCAATGATGACAAACACGGTTTCTCTGCCAGGCAGCGCTGCTCGTTACGACGCTGAACCCGTTTATTTATTGGTACTGGAGCTATTTTTTGTGCGGGACTTAAATTGTGAGGCCCGCTGCACCTGGCGCTGATTGGACAAATGGCTGCTGCTGATTAAATCTGGGCTCCGGTTCTGGCAATGAAGTTTGAGCTTTTAAGGGAATTAAGCTCACAAATTCAGAGCAATGTTCCTACAATTTACAGTGGATTTCCTTGAACTAATAACAGTGGCGTGCGGCAGAGCGAGGCGTCGCCCTTGAACGCTCCTTTTTCCAGGCGGCTTCCAGGCAGATGGAACCGGCCCAAACACTCGGCGGCGCCTCTCGTAGGGACTCTCCCCTGAATTAGCTCCGCGGTGGCCTTTCCTAATTTGCAGGAAACAAGCCAACTTGATTTTTATGGCCTCCTAAATTAAAGTTTACATAATATTCTCATCCTTCCATCTTCACTATAATTTAGTGATTTCCATTTCCCCGCCCTCTTGATTGATTTGCATTCCAATCACTCCTCATTGGGCGAGGCAGAGCCCTGACTGAGTGGGACTAATTTGCCATGCTAATGAGATGGCTCAGACAAACAGAGCCAGCTGGAGACCAGAGTAAATGATCCTGTCATCAGTCAAGAACACAAACATGGCTAACAGCTAATTAGCTCGCGGCAGTTTGTGGAGGTGACATTCTATCTGATCTGTGCTGCGGTGGAGAAAGGTGAACGGAGGGGACGGCTTCGCTCGCTGTGGCGTTTTGTTTTTGCCCATCACACTCCTGTGGCATGTGATGTAAAACACACATTCGCCCGCGGAAAAACACCGACGCCTGGAACGTCCCACTGTTTCCCTGGCATTGCACTGTGCAATAAGGACAATAAGGTGAGCGTGTGCCTTGAGAGCGAGGGAAGAAAATATGCTAAGCAGACAATCAGAGGTGTACCCCCTGGTGCTAAACAGCCAATCATGGCTGTCCCAGTGTGTGTCACCAGCCAGCAGGAGGCAGAATTAGTCCTGGTTAGCAGCCAGAGTCCTGCCGAGTGGCTGATTAGTCTTTTAGACTGAAGAGGAGACAGAATGTTAAAAGTCCAACTGCCTACAGTATGTGAGAGTCTTCCACGCGGCAGACAAAGACGAGGACTTGCTCCACTGAAAACAACTGTTAGCAGCCTCATTGTCGCCTCGTGGATGTGACACACTGAACTGAACAATAATTGGGTTTATCCACAATTTTCACACCGTGTCGCTGAGGAATCGCTTCATTCCGGTGCAGCGACACAGTGAGCTCGGTTTAAACCAACGGCACGTCTGGTTTGTATCTGCTGCGTTGCAGATTTTTTATTTAAGGGCCTGTTTTTACATTTTAATTTTACGACCGTGTTGGCACCCGGCGCCATGTTTCAGGCCGCGCTCCGTACCTTTCTTTGTGCACACGCGTGGAGGCTGTGACTCATGCTGTGGAGCCCAGCAGCGCCGCAGCTTTACGTTTCAGCCTCGGTAAACGCTGCGTTCAGGAGCGGGTGAGGACCGGCGGTCGGGGACGTTCGAGGCATGCGGATGAACGTGAGGAGGCATCGTGCTGCTGCCGCTGAGCCGCTTCTAGAGCCGCAAACCCCACCGCCGCCTTTTACAGCATGTCAACGGGACGCATACGAGCCTTTGTGCCGCTTCCCTCTAAGATGCACAACAGTTTGACCTGAAAAATGTGTGTTGATAAGAGAATTAGTCAAACTCTGAGCGTTAATGATACCTGCTCCAGCGTTTCTACCACACCTTGAGCAGGTAATGGAGATAAACAATGTCTGCCATCAGCTGGGCTGCGTGCTCCTCAGACGCTGCATTATCCAGATTTATTTTTTCAAATGTTGCCGATGTCACCACTTCCCTGGTAATTAATTGTTCTTCATCTAGGTCTGTCTCCTTTTGCTGCCTTCAGCGTCTCAGTCTGTTTGTCATCTGGTCGTTCCATGCTATTTTGGTTTTTATCAGCACAAACGCTTGCACCCATCCATTTGTAATCTAATAAAGAAATGGCAGCAATCTGTACGCTGGTTTCAAGGGACTCGATGACTTTGAGCACCAGATGCTGATGTTCCCCAAGAGTCGTTACCGTGATGGACCCGATCCTTAACTGTCTCCAATAAAGACGCACACGCACACGCACACACGCACACACGCACACACGCACACACACACACACACACACACACACACACACACACACACACACACACACACACACACACACACACACACACACACACACCGCTTCCCCTCGCTCGCTCAGCGTGGCAGCAGGATTAACCTGCAGGTAGCGGGGTAAATCCAGCGCTGTGCTGCCTCCGCCTCCTATCTCTGTGTCTGAGGAGGCCTGGTTATCCCTTCACGCAAGCTCCGTCTTCAAAAAAGGCGGCCGCCGGGGATTAATGACGTGTTAAAGGGGTGACCGTGGGGGATTTGGATGCGGTTTGCCGTAAGGACAAGAGATTTGAGAACACAGACCAGTGGTTAGTGCTCGGTGAAGTATGATTAGTCAGACACCTAACCCCCAACACACACACACACACACACACACACACACACACACACACACACACACACACACACACACACACACACACACACACACAGTGACAGGCAGGTCCAATAGTATTAAACTGTTATACCCAGAGGATGGTGTGGTGGTGAAAGGATAATAGCACCGTGCTTGTCCTATAGTAAATATAACCTCTGCGACCTACTGACCTGTAGAACAACAACAGAGTCTGAGGATCAGTCACAGGAGGAGTGACAACATCTGGAAATCTGTGACGCACGAATAAAAAAACTAACATACGGACTTTTTTTTGCATTTTTAATAAATTTAATTGTCTGAAAAAGATATTTGTTATTAGTTCTGGGTTAAACACATAATGATAATAATTTGATGGAACTTCCTATGATTCGTGCTTGGACATTTCTGTGTTTTCTTTTCCTTACGTTTCCCTGTAAGTTTGTTTGGATGTGTTGGATGTCGCTCCCCACATAAAACACGGGGAGCTGCAGTTGAAGGCCACCAGAAGGTAAATTATACGACCAGTGGGCCGTGTTTGTGAAAATGCATGCATGTCAAGGCCAGTAATGGTGAGGGAGTGATATTAAAGTGGGAGGCGATGTGTGCGTGTGCGAGCGGCGCTGAGATTAGGAGACATATGTACAGGTGCTGATAGCTGCCTGCGAGTGCACCGAGCAACATGTTAAGGCCGGGGTCCCTCGCCACCCACTCCCCGCGTCAAGCCCACCTCCTCAACCTTAATCCCCCCCCACCCTCAATAAGCCACTCTGGCCCCACATACATACACACGTCCAGCCTGCTACCCATCTAACCTCCAAATCCGCTCCTGTGCAATCTCCTGCGCATCAGCTGCCAAATGAAGTTCCTCTTTAGAAAAAAAAAAAGCCGGGCTGTCGAGTCGTCTGAGGCAGCGTGGCTGGCGGCGAAGGCAGCCCTCGTGTTGAAGCCAATAATCCAGCGTCAAGGCTTCAGGTGCGCAGAGGCTCGTGATTGACAGGGCTCGATATGAGGCCCTCGCCTCACTTGACATTTGGGTTTCATAAGGTCTGGAACAAAAGGCAGGGGCAAAATAATCAGAGAGGGGCACAGGCAAATAAATCTGTTTATTTCTGCTCACCTGCCCCCCCTCGCCTCCGCACCTCCCATGCTCGCCCACAGCACGGCTCAACCCTTGGAGGGGAGTGAGGGAGGGCGAGATATTACCTTCTCTGAGCCTCGGTGCATTCACGCACCGCGACAGCAGGTCACTTTAGGCCTCGTGCTTACCTGAGATATTAGTTTGTATGTGAGGCAGATAGAGATGTGTATTTGAATGGCTGTGTGTATGTGTGCACAGTCCTGTGTGTGTGTGTGTGTGTGTGTGTGTGTGTGTGTGTGTGTGTGTGTGTGTGTGTGTGTGCGTGCGTGCGTGCGTGCGTGCGTGCGTGCGGGAGAGGCTGCGGAAGGAGGAAACACCTTTAATTATCTGCTTTAAGACACAATTAGGCCGACACATTATGACAAATCTGAGCCCACGCGCAGCTTAACAGGCGACGGGTTCTGAGGAAGCGAGGCGGGACCGTGGCGCCGTGCAGCGGAGGATCGTTAAGGTTCTGCTGACCCGGCAGCCGCGTTTGATCTCCTCACACGAGCCGACGCGCTGCGCACGCCTGATGGATTGACACCGCGTGAGCTCCGCTCGTAATGGTTTTCAATTAGGCACAGGTGGACTCCGATACTGATTTCATGTCCAGCCCAGCGTTGCGCGCTGCCGGGAAGTTTTATGACATCACCGAACTCCACGCGCTGATAATGTTTGTAGCCGCTCGTGCAATAAAACTGTAAATGTGCAAGTGCAGCTCTAACGGGTGCAGACAAACAGCAGACAGAAGGAGACGTCAATCAATGAATGAATGAGGTGCAGTTACTGCACAGAAGAGACGGTGAAACCAGAACCAGAACTCAGCAGCCTTCGGGACATGTGTTATTTATTGTTTTAACAACTGTGATCAGTCAGTGAAGAAGGAAAGGTCCTGTAAATCAAGCTCACAATAGACTGAGTGTAAAAGCTGGGTCATGATTGGGTCAACGAGAGAGAAATGCTTCATGAAAACAGTGTAGAAAACCACGCAGACATTTTCCAACATGTGCCACAGACACGGCTAATTGACTTAATCATATTTTAATTGAATTTAATTGTTTACATTATTTCCTCTACCCTCCATATTATTTACATCCTACGTAAGCGTGCTGGGGAGCTGAATGAGAATTTAATTGCTGGGTTACGAGTCTAATCTGTGGACATAACAGCAGACTGCTTTAATAGGCAATTCAATTAAAAACAGGAAACACACGAGACACCTCGGGGCCATATGTTCGCTTCTGCCTGGAAGCCTCTAAAAAAAACATAAGTCAACAGATAGTTTCCAGATTAATCCGTGTGACAGTACAAGATCGAGCCCCCACGTGGGGCGTCTGCATAAATCGCAGCCTGTTAGAGGCGATTGGGCCGCACGTCGATGACTGACAGGAGGATGGCGTCCGGTGCGGGCACGTTCGCGCCTCCATTGGCTGCCTTTAATGGCCGCTCCTCCTTCAAGCCACGCGCCATTGGCTTCGGGGGCTTCGCGGAGGAGCCGGGAAGTTGTAGTTCTTTACAGCAGACGCACATCTGTAGTGCTTACTATCGACTAATATGAATTAAACTACACGTCCCGACGTCACGTCACGGCCGCTGATAATTGTTGTGAATATGTAATTGCGCTCGTACGACTGGTTGCTTCTAAATTTGGCTTTCTACAGTCGGTGAGGTGGTCGCTCCGCCGCCGCCGCCGCGCGAGGAATGTGAAGCTTAACGGAGGCTGTAGGACATAAAGCGATAAATGCGTGACAACGGGACGCGGCGGGGAAGCGCAGGCGTGGACGCGGAGGGTCGCGATGAGCGCCAAATTGATGCTTCGTAGAGAAAATACGAGAAAATAAACGGATTCGCTGTTAAACGCAGAGGACGAGCGTTCAGCTTTGTGCGTGAACAACAACGCACTGGATTTTTTTTTCAAGAAGACTGACACAACACCTGTTTTCATTACCGGCCTGGAAGGACTTTTGAAATACCGACTTACTGTTTTTGCAAAGCCCAAAGTCCGACGATGCTTCCACTCTTCACGAAAGCGGCACGTAGTCCCCACGCCGGCCGCTGACTGACCTTTTACGCACGGGCAGAAATCCGTGCTCGCGCGCTTTCTTTTCGTTTTCATGTGGGCGAACTTTGCGACACGTCTTTAATGATTCGAGATCTGAGCAAGATGTACCCCCCGGCGCGGCATCCGGTAAGTAGGAAGCGGCGGCGGCGGCGGCGGCGGCCGAGGCGGTCCGTCAGAGGAGCGCAGATTAACGGCCGCGCGCTCTGGATGCGTAATCACTTTAGATCAAGTTTCCGTGCCGCCGCGCGCTCGCACGGACAATTGCTCTCATTGTCAGCGCGGCTGCAGCTGTGCGTGTGTGTGTGCGCGCCTGTGAGTGTGCGTGGGTCAACGTGTAAGAGAAGCCCGAGAGAAGCCAAAGGCCACCGCGATCACAGAGGCCTGTTGTGATGTACAGTCGTGCCTGTGTCTGTGTCTGCGTGTCGTGACTCTGAACCTCGGTGGCTCAGCTCTGCCTCTCTCCCCTCACACGCTTTTGGGCTTGGGTCGAGGTCCCCCACCAGCCGGGACAGCCTTTTAAATTCACCGTCTCTGAGTCCTGCGACCGGATCAAGGAGGAGTTCCAGTTCCTCCAAGCGCAGTATCACAGGTAAAGTATTCACATCAACCTGTACCTGCTCA
This sequence comes from Betta splendens, assembly GCF_900634795.4. Classification (NCBI taxonomy): domain Eukaryota; kingdom Metazoa; phylum Chordata; class Actinopteri; order Anabantiformes; family Osphronemidae; genus Betta; species Betta splendens. Next base: position 26,379,701 of record NC_040889.2, on the reverse strand, counting down.
GGGAGCTGTTTTCTCCGGGTGAAGGGTGATTAGAAATTAGATTAATAATCATTTTATAAAATACATTTGCAGCAATTGAAGTTTGCACTGTATAATCGGAGTAAGCCACATATGAAGAGAAAATGTTCTGTTAAAAATGTATTGTACAGGTTTTGATTTACTAACTGAAATCTCATTATTGATAAATGAGTCTGCATTAAAGGAATCCGTGGATCGTGTTGCCTCATCCATATTAAACTCAACATCCAGATCACTGCAGGAAGAGAGTGTGGTGTGAAGCTGCCTTGCACCAGTCATGTAGCACTCAAACTACGAGGGAAATGACGCAATGATGTGAAATACAAGTCAGAACAGGTTTTTGTTTGGTTTAAAGCACCCGCGCGAGGCGCCGTCCGTCACCTCACACCTTCCGTGTGGAGCTGCGGTAACAGCGGCTGCCTCCAGTCCGGCGCTCGCCCGTGGCCGCCCACGGGTGAAGCCCATCAACCCCGGACCGCCAAGTGGCGTGAAACGCTCCCTCAGCCGCCGCGGTGGAGTGAGACGCAGCGCTGGGGGCAGAACCGGGATGCCAGGGCGCAGTAATCGCACGCCGCCTCCTAATTATTGCCCCATCGCCCGGTGAAATGAGCTGAGCCGCAGATCGCGTCTGTTGCACGCGCTCAGTCGAACTCCTGCTCCCTGCTCACGTCTTCACTGGAGACCGGCTCCTGCTGGTTCCGTGAAGGCTTCATTGTTTCTGCAACTTTGATTGAGCTGAAAACGTAGCTGTGTTTTCACCCGTCAACTTAATCTACTTTTAAATGTGCTTGACGTCAGTGTGAAAGATTCGCTGGCATCCGCCTCACAAACAGTTCCAGATGCGTTTACTAGGTTAATTCATAGAACATAGAAGTCCTCCCTTGTCACCGTGCTTGTTTTTCAAAGCTTTCCAGTAACGCGTGCGATTTGCAAGAGCTAAGCTTTTGCATAATCACAGTTGTAAAATGGTTCCTGCTCGTGTGAAGCTCTTTGTGTTGACGGTGCAGTCTGGGCTTCCCCTCACTCAGGACGACGTGATGGCTGATGAGATGTCTATTGATCCATTACTTACTGAGCTGTAGATGCTGAGCTCTTTTTCTCAGGCTTTTTTTTCTCTATCCAGATTTAGAAATGCTAATTTGTAACAGGATGCACTTACTTAAAAGCCTCGCATTCTGCCAGTAACATTCTCATATTTCACCTTTTGGGAGTTTGTTCGACTGCGTCTTCGTGCTTTTTGATGCTGACATAACATTTTTCTGTTTTTTCGTCCAGTCTGAAGCTGGAGTGTGAGAAACTGGCCAGTGAGAAGACTGAGATGCAGAGGCACTATGTTATGGTGGGTTTCATTGTCTGCATGTGTGACATGCATGAGTGTGTTCATATATTTAGCCTGTGCAAAAAGAGGAACCGAAAGGTCACAGTCCTGACTTTTATTATGTTTTTCCTCCAGTACTATGAAATGTCGTACGGACTAAACATCGAGATGCACAAGCAGGTAGGAATCTTTTTCAGCCCTTTATTTATTATCATAAAAAGTAAACGGGACTCCAACCACATTTAGCCTGGTATAAGGTGCATTATAAATATGTCTGAAGCAGAAACACTCTGCTACACAGTTTCCTTCTGAGATGCTTTAATATGAACCAAATTATACCAAATTATTGATATTAGCATGTTTTGATTATTATTAGTCATATTTCTAAAAAAAACTATTATTTCCATCCACATGTTGAGCTTTGGTAAGTGTTTTTAGCCTGAGCATTGATCTTTTTTGAGGTTTATCACAGAAAACAGGTGCACCACCACCACATCACCACAACTTCACTCAGGAAACAGACAGTTCAAACGTGAATAGACGAACGGTAACACACAGGATCAGTACAATCACCACAGGCCTGACTCCACGCTCCATATGAGGCCTTGGAGCCACCCGCCATCACGAGGCCCACCGTGTGTGATGTGGTGCCTGAGGCGAGCTTTCAGGTCTGCAGGTAAGCGAGACCAAAACTTCAGAAAGTGGCCATCATCCGCTGCCCAGCAGCCAGTGTGCGTTCACGAGCTGCGGGTCTGTCTGTGCCAGAGGGAAGCACACATCAGACGCCTTTGATCCGTCTATGCAGAAAGTGCTCGCCAGCAATTAGGCACAGCTTATTAAGGAGTGGGAGGAAGGGCGGTCCACGGAGACCTGGGACGACCCAGCACCGCTGAAGTAGCCCACAAATAAATGATTCCAACACGTCCACTGAGACGTAAAATACAGTGGAGGCGCCACGCGATCCGGTCGCGGGCGTTCACGGCCGGCCGCTGAGCTTCCGAGGCGATTCCACGTGCGAATAATAGATCCATCAGTTTAATTGAATGAGAAAATGGTCCGAAACGAGTGGAGTGAGCGAGGATTTGGCCTTTAACGAGCCTTTACATTACTGCTGCCGCTTTTAAACACGGGCCGTCATTAGCATAACTGTCTGTGTTAACCACACATCAGCTGCCAGGCTAAATGGGCCACGGCTACGCGAGCGGCTACGCATTCATTTCCAGATAAATGGTGTGTGTCTGCGTGAGGGGATGTGATAAATACTTTGCCTTTGTCTCGCTCTGTTTGCGTGTGTGTCGCTGTGCCGTGTGTTGACTGTGTGTAACAGCCTGTACGTCGGCGCTACATGTTGACTGAGTGTGTGTTCATTTGTCTGTATGCACACTGTACGCGTTTATTCAGCTTTGTGTGCACCGTTTGTATGTTGTGTGTGTGTTATGTGATGCTATTTGTGTCTGCTTGGTTTCTTGTGCGTTTGAATGTCGCAGCTTCGAAGAGAGAGAGAGAAGTAATCTGTGTTTATGATAAAATACAAAGTGTGTGTGTTGTCCAGTCATTTCTGTCAGGGAGCTGTTTTGGGGAGTGAATTTCTAATTTTTGCCAGCACTGTGTGTGTGCGTGCGTGCATGCGTGTGTGTGTGTGTGTGTGTGTGGGAGCAGATGATTTAGTTCCCCATCCAGTGTGTGATGATACAGTGCGTGTGGCTTGTTGAGTGGATGAAGATTGAAGCGAGTGGTGGTGGTGCCAGCGCTGGGGGGAGGGTGTCGAGCTGCAGTCCCATTAAGGCGGTCGCCCTCTGCTACCAAGCCAATTGCTAATATTGCTTGTTTAGCATTTTCTGAGGGTAATAGGTCCATTGATTTTTGGCTCTGCTCCCTGTTTTATTTACACAGAAGGACCGCGGAGCCAGGGGAGTGAAATGTACCAACGCTCGTTAAAGAGAAATTGACTCGTAGACGGAGGAGAGGACGGGGCGGGGGGCGGATGGTGGGTGGGGGGGGTGAGGAGGGGAGGGGACCACGAGTGGCGTAGAGCGGCGAGAGGACAGCTAATCAATTGCAAATTAGAGAGTCTGAGAGAGGAATAGAGCAAGTGAAGGATGGGGAGCAGAGGAGGAGGGAGGAGAACGTGGAGGAAGAAGGGACCGTGTGACTCCTGAAGAGCAGCAGCGGGTTCTGTTCACGCTGCAGCAGATGTCATGTAGTTGTGGATGAATGATTACACCTAGAAAAAAACACTTAAAGGGCAACAACGGCGACAGGTTGTACTGTGACTGTATCAGTGACTGTATCAGTGGCGCCCAATCTGGGGCTCAAAACGAGGGGTCAAAAGGTCAATCACAGTGGTCCGGATGTGACTGGAGATTATTGACACCAGTCCTTCCAGTATAGAGTCGGCCGATAGGCAGCCAAAGGTTGGAGGAAGTCATTGTTGCAAGCTGTGGATCAAAGCAGTCAATTTGAAACCTGACTCATATTGTTTTATATCTTCGTTACGAGCGGCAGCATTTTGTACGTTTGCGTTGATTCGGCGGCTCAAGCGTTCTGCAGAGCGCTCTTTGTTTTCCCTCTCCGTCTCCAGCCCTGCCCACCCTAGCGGTGTCGTTCACACTCCCACTCAAACACACAGGCACCAGGGAATAGAGCCTTTATACGGCCGTGTCCATTAGGTGTATTAGCTGCTGGTGAAAAGTGCTGCTGATGTGGTGCTTACAAAGCTCCACGGGGGAGGCGGACATTTGATCTTCTGTCTGACCCAGTCTGACTCCGGGGCTCTTGTCTGATCTCATTTCTCTGTTGTTAGGAGTTAAAGTGCCACTGTTTGAGCCGTTTGTTTCTTTTTTTCTGCTCATTATTGCTGTGGTGTCAACACGTTGTCATGTCAGTGAAGCACAGCAAGTTATGCAGGTTCTCAGGTAAATTACAGCAGAAAATCATTTTCTGTGGCAAATGCTTAATGGACCTTTTCCTGGTCTCAACATTCCTAATTGAATTATTAGGAAATGATAAAATTAGGTGTTCAGCAATTTGACAAGTACATTTCGCTCACTTTTCATCTTTTTCTTACTGGAAGGACATTTTTCCAGTGACTCACTTACGGGATCAAAGATGCATTCATTGCACATGATCTCATCTGGGAGATTTCTGGGCTTTATGTGGCCACAGAGTCCTGCATTCTGTCAATAAGCATCCTGGATCGACCCGCCTGGAGTCCTAACCTTAGAGGACTCTCTATTATTTACTTACTGTCAGGACGGTGACGCTGACGGGTCCAGGTCGAAGATGAGACCCGCTCCCACCAAAAAACGATTCTCCAGGTTTGCACAAATCACAGGACACTTTTCAGAAAATAAAGGAACCCCGCTTTTCCCTTTAGTCTCTGCAGCGTGAACGGATCTGTTGGCCAAACACGCTGACAACTCTGCACTCTGCTCGTCACCATTGTTTGCCCCTGATGTAAAATGTCACCTGAAATTGGTTGTGTTGCCTTGTGGAAAAGCATCTCCATTTCCTTTTCTGCTCCAGCGCTTTTGTTTCCATTTGTGAGCCAACATCTCAGGGTCAAGTCTCCAGAATGAATTGATTGGAGGTTCAGGCTGTAGAGTTGTTAGTGGAGACTTGAATCCATCCTTTAAAGCAGATCTTTTAACCCTAATGGTTTTGCCTGGATGCGTTTCAAAATAAAACCGTTGCAATCTTTGACTTGGTGCATTTTAGCAAATATGAGACCTAAACAACTGAGCTTCACATTCGAGAACCTGCAGCGTTTGAACTGTGCCATTTGTACTTGAAAATCTTGCTGATAAAGACTAAGTGAATAATATTCTTTTTTTTATTGTGCAATAAAACGAACCATTAAGAAATTATCCAGATATAAAATCTGGATGAGCTAAAAATGAATTAGCAAATCATCGCAATGAGTGTGATGACATTTTTGTTCATATAATCAAAGTGCAAGTTCTTCAAAGTGACTCAAAGGCTGAACTGGCAGAATACTAATCATAAAAGCCTGGATTTGGGGCAGTTGGACCTTCAACGTCCAGCGTTGGATCGTTGCTTGTTGCTTGTGGCCCTCTTTCCCTCTAGCTCATGTTCTGTCAGCTGATCGTCTCTCTAGCTTCTTCTAGTGGCGCCTCTGCCCACTGTCCTGTAGCTGTAGCGCTCCTGTTTCCTTACACCATGACAGAGGAGCAGACGTTGGTGTCAGCCTCATGGAGCATCACCAAACTCATTCCCCAGCGGAGCACGGCCTCCTTTTCCCTCAGCACTTAAAGCTAAGGTGCCCTTGAGCAAGGTACTTAAACCCCAGCCGATTCATGCGGTGAGTTGCTCAAAGGCTAATATGTACTGGGCGGCTCCCTGGTGTGCATGAATGTGAAATAGAACAACCAGCTGAAAAAGGGCATGTGTGCAGAGCGAGTCTTCCCTGGATAAACGTTTATTATAAAATGAAAATGTCAGTGTTTTAGGTGGTGTGAGCAGCCGCGCTGCCACGCGAATAGCTGCAGACCTGGCGCCCGCTCGCTCAGCGCCTCTATCGCCCTTAGTTCAGTCCAGAGCAAGATTTCCACTGGAGGTCAAAGACTTTAATTGTGTAAAGTGTGAATATGGTTCGGTTTGAAGTGAGCGCGTGTTTCTGTTTTTCTGTCATTCAACATCACTACACATTACTGTATGTAGTAGAAAATTAGACTGTAATTGTTATTATTTACATATTGATGTATGTACAGCACATATAAAAGTACAAGTCAGTTAATTATTGAACACAACAGCAGAAAAACAATTTTACTGTATGTTTTACTGTAATCTGCAGCAGATGCAGTATTTTACCCATCACCAACCAACCATAAAAGACTTGTAGGTTTACTGTATGTGTCTAAAGCCAGGAGGTGATGATGATCATTACTGTGTTTGTGTGAGTCAGTGCCTTTTGTCTGTGCTTGTGTTTGGATTTGAGTTGCACTACCAGCACTCCCTGTGGGACAGTGGATCAGGCAACATCTTGTTAAAAAAACCTACCTGATGTGGGGAGAGAGCGAGCTGTGTAATCTTTTAAAACCAACCCTTGGGTTCAGTGGAACCGTCTGATGAATACTGAAGAGCCTGTGGAGGGATGTACCTGTCTGTCTGCGTGCACGCGCTCGTGTTCACGTGTGCAACACCCTGCAGCAGCGTTGCTCGTGCTGCTGTCTGAGGAGTGTGTGTGTGTGTGTGTGTGTGTGTGTGTGTGTGTGTGTGTGTGTGTGTGTGTGTGTGTGTGTGTGTGTGTGTGTGTGGCCTCTGGGGGCATCTGTTAGCAGCTGATAGCGGAGCAAAGTTCACCTCTGTCAAGGTTATATACAGGAAATAAGCACCTGACGGGGTTAAAGGTGGAACAACTTCAACTTCTGATTTTGTGTTGCAGCTGCTGGAATGATTGTGTTTATGTGAGTTGGACTTAATCTACATGACTGAGTCAACAAACACGCCACATGTCTTCAGCTGTTTGCTCAGGTTTTCTAGAAGGATGAATCCTGGGTTTAGGTCAACAAATAATCCAAGAGGATGAGTGGGACGTTCAGCAGCAGGATGACTGTCTATAGACACTACAGCTAACACCAATTACACACTTATAATTATTATGTCCTGTTACAAACGACAGACTATGAAGTTAGAAACTGACACATTAAACCTCTGTGATGTGGGGATTTGTAAGTTTACGTGAAGTCGTTGACTCCCTGGTGTCTGCTGGAGAATTTAAAGATGACGCCTCTCTGCGCCGACCTCTCTGTCTTGCAGGCGGAGATCGTCAAGCGGCTGAATGCGATCTGCGCCCAAGTCATCCCCTTCCTCTCTCAAGAGGTAAGACTCAAAGGTTCCTGTCACTGTGAGTTAATCTGGGGGTGGGTGGGTGAGAGAGAGAGAGACAGAGAGAGAAAGAGAGAGAGAGAGAGAGAGAGCGAGAGAGAGAGAGAGAGAGAGAAGGAGTAAAGAAGACAGATAGGAGCCATATAGGGAGGAGACGTGTGGTGGATTGTGAGGTATAACAGACACACACACACACACACACACACACACACACACACACACACACACACACACACACACACACACACGCAAAGATTATCCGGGGCTAATCCTCCTTGCTCAGGATAGGCAGATATGCTCTGAACTTATTAAATGTCTTCCTCTACTATATGCAGGAGTGTGCGTATGTGTGTGACAGAGCCGGATGTAAGTAATATGCGCACAAGCAGCGGTGGGTGTGGGCAGTGTGTGATTTTAAAATCTTTAGGTGCTGGTGTGTTTCACTGATAAATCCTTTCACTGGAGGAGTTGACAGTGTGTGTGTGTGTGTGTGTGTGTGTGTGTGTGTGTGTGTGTGTGTGTGTGTGTGTGTGTGTGTGTGTGTGTGTGTGTGCGCTCAGGGGTGGGAGCAGCAGGAAGGAGTGAGTGTGGACTCCAAAGCTCTCCTCCAGATTAGCCATGGATTAGGAGGGTTTAGGGTGGATTAGGAATAATGGCATTAGACTGCGGTGCTGCTACACAGCCCCGAGGCCCACAGAGAGGGGACGCAGGGAGAGGAGGCAGCTTTCATCGCTTTGTTTTGATGCACAGCTTCTTTTACTGATCGCGTGTATGAGGGCTAACACAGTCGTAGCATTGTCCCGCAGCAAATCACGTTGACTGTGTTTGGACGGGATTCTGAGAGCTCATTCTGCGTCCGTTCATTTCTGTCATTTTCTGATGTTGTTCTTCGCTGTTTGTACATTTCTTTGACGGCTGCATTGTTGTCACTAATAGGATCTCAGCACAGACGTGTGTACAGTCCTGCACACGTACTGTAGACTTGCGTAGCGACGGGTTTGGATCACACAGACTAAACACCTCTGGCTTCCAGATGTTCGTCCTGATCCGTGAGCCCGTGTCTCCATGTGTCGACCCTGCGATGCTCCGGTGACCCGTTCTGCGTGTTCCCGCCGTCCTGGGTCGATTAAGAATGAGCGACATGGGTCATATTAAAGCTTTTTTTCCCAGCATGCATCACAAAGGTGGATGTTTTCATCCGTGCTTGTCACGTTCAAGCAGGTTAGACTCAGCCTGCGAAGTTGCAGCTGAACTCGATGTCCAGGTTCATTTCCACACCTGATAAGCTCTTTCATCTCAGGCCTACTTTGATGTTCTGCACTCCTGGTTGAATCTCGCTGCGCCGTCTCACCCTCCGTAGCCGTCTTTCTCTCACTTTACCCCTTGGTTGACTTTACCCTCTTAGCCGTCTCTCTCTCTCTCACTGTCGATTTCCCTTTTTCTCTGCTGTTTCTACATTGAAGATGTGGAAACCATTTTGCAAAGTGACAGAAAACGGAAACGTTAATGAAGGGAAGACGTTCATCCCTCCCCCAGACTGAAACGTCTCCAGCACCGTGATCTGCTTTTAATCTACAATTAACTGGCCTCTCAAAACTACACTTAACCAGCTCGAACGCTCTAATTAGTTGGGTTTTGTCCGTGTGGAGATATTTGATGGAAGCGCTGGTCACTGTCAAATGGAGAGGAGCAGCGTTTGCTTTCCTAATAAAGAGCAAAGCACAGTGGTGACTCAGAGGCGTCTCTGGCTCTGATCTCATGGTATTTAAGCTGCATTTGGACAGAGCCTTTAATTTTAACAGCATGCATGGTTCTGTCCAGAAACTGGTGAGAAGCAAATAAATCTGCTTTACTGATTTATGACCTTATGTCCAAATTATTTGTGTTTTTCATACTGTAATTAATTTAAGTGTGACTTGCTGTAGTTGTTCGATAGAAAAGAAACAGATGTGAGGAACCAGTTGTATTCTAATGTTATTTTACTTTATTGTGCAGGATGAGGGTTACCTGTAATTTAATGCATGATCAGTTTAATGCAGTACTTTGCATTCATCCGTAGGTATTGTCGTCATCAAATCCACATTTCTCGAGCCGCTTCCATCCCAGATGCTGTTTTGGTCTCATTGTTTCTGTCGCTCTCTTCCTCAGCACCAGCAGCAGGTGGTGCAGGCAGTGGAGAGGGCCAAGCAGGTCACCATGGCTGAGCTCAACGCCATCATAGGAGTGGGTGTATCACACACACACACACACACACACACACACACACACACACACACACACACACACACACACACACACAGATCTTTTTTCTAGCAAAGATAAGTGTTATACAGTAGTAGTGGCAAAGAGATATGAATGTAAGATATGAAGGGTAAGAGAAAGAGAAGTCACCTGTTGCAGGGATCTTGTTGGTGTGGTAGATTTAGCTCATCAAATGCATGAAACGTGGCAGCTGTTTGTGTGATGTTGTTATCAAGCCAGACTTGTTGTTTCCTGCACCCTCTTCTCTTGTTCTTTTCCGAAGTTGAACTGTAGCATCACGGAGTGCTTCTTTGTGTGCTTCAGCAGCAGCAGCTCCAGGCTCAGCACCTGTCCCATGGCCACGCCATCCCAGTGCCCCTCACGCCCCACCCCGCCGGGCTCCAGCCCCCCCTGCCCCCCGGGGCCAGCACTGCCAGCCTGCTGGCGCTTTCCTCCGCCCTGAGTCACCAGCTGCCGCTCAAAGACGAGAGGAAACACCACGACAGCAACAGCGAGCACCCCAGAGGTGAGACCCGCCGCGTTTGTGTGCGTTCAGTGTTGGTCTGGTTGTGTTGCGACTGTCTTCATGTCTACAGTGAGTCCTGTCATGCCTTATTGGCTCTGGTAACAAGGCACAACATCTCAGTGAGGATGTTTTTTCTGCCGAGGTGCACGCAAAATTTGTTATAATCAACAAATCAGCTGTATTTAAAGCTGTATGATGTCATGCTTTGAATTCTATAATCAGCACATTTACACTCAGCATTGTAGGTTTGTTATAGTCTGACATTTTAAGTTGCTCACAAGCAGATGGTGAGAGTCTCTTACAGGCAACAATACTCAATCTTCTCTAGAACATTCAGTTATGAATTACCATTTGTACAGATTGTTAGCTCTCTGAATGAGTGCAAGCTAAAGCAATCAATCTCTGATTAGTCATTATGCTATTTTAATTGGCTTAATATGGAGCGATACACAACCACCATGATGCCTCTCTTCTCTTGTACACACAGAGCGCCTCTAATTCTTCTCTGAGCTTGACTCAGAGCTCAAGCGTTTAATTATCGCGCGTAGACACTGTATGAGCGAGAGCATGTGGTGGCGCGCGATAGACACAGCCCGCGCCAGCTCTTGATTACTCGCTGCGAGGGTTCACGGTGCTGCCGAGCAGTCGGCTTTGCCCCGTAGCTGCAGGAAAGCTAAGAGCTAGAACTCCCCCTCGTACGAGCGCGCACGGTGAAAGGAGAAGACGTTCCTCATATGCACACAGCGTGAGCACGGAGGCCGCTGCCTCTAATATTAACAATCCTGAGCCATTCACATGGGAAAAGGTGCAGCTGTTACATCATCCGAGAGCAGAGCAATGCAGCAAATGATGCTTTTAGCTCGGAGTGACTGCTACAGGATGCAGAATTTAAGGCGGATGGCCTCACTATGATAGCAACTTAATGAAGGAAACTAAACTTAGCAAAACAAAGTAGCGCTGAAAACACAAAAGCACTGCGAGGCAGGACAAAAACTCTGAACACAAAAGTTCAAACTGAAAGTCACTGCACAAGCAGAAACGGAAACTTACTAACAGAACAACTAGAGGGAAGGTCAAAGACGATTGGAAGCTGGCAGGAAACAGGAAGTGATGTAATATGGCAGGTGATGACGCCTCCACCAGTTTGGGCCAAATCCTCACATCAACAACAACTGTGTAATTTAGGTCCTGATAACAACATCTTTTTATGTAAAATGTTTTGGGGTTCAACCCTGTCATGGAGTAATACTAATACTCCTGCTCTGTGTGTTCCTCTGCTGATTACTGTGTGTGCGTGTGTGTGTGTGTGTGTGTGTGTGTGTGTGTGTGTGTGTGTGTGTGTGTGTGTGTTTGAGCCATAAAATGCTTTAATCATTTTTTTCTGTCTCCTGCCTTCTGCCTCCTCAGACAGAGATTCAGTCAAGGTAAGTAATTTTACTTCCATCCTCTGCAAAAAGGCACATTTGAAGCATTGCTTCGTTTCTGCTCGCTCTCTGTCAGGTTCCTTCTTTTGTCTGACTCCACACTATTCAATATTAATGAAAGGACAGGCGGTGCACGTACATTATTAGGCGGCAATTGCTTTTCCTGCCATCAACATTCCCACCAGATTGCTTTATAATTTTGAACACACCCGCTGGTGACTAATGCAGGTGCCCAACAGTGGGTAAAAGGCTGAGTGATGAATATGGGCCATCACTACTATTACAAATTCCTATGGGAGCATTAGTATTTTCTGATGAGTAAATTCCTTCTAGTGTTAACAAGAAATATGCTTTTAAGGTTTCTGGTGTCAATAAATACGAAGCAAGACGTGAACTGGGGGAAGAAGAACCCCCAAGACGAGCACAGATAAATCGCAACTCTGGTTAGTGAAGGAAGCAGAAAGAGGCTGTGCAACAGATTGTTACATCCAGCGCTTGTAGTAATTAGTCCCTTAAGCAGAGGCTTTTTTCCCAAGGCAAACATTTGGTTTGTTGAATACTCAATGAGCAGATTAGCATTTCTTTATTGCAGCACACACACGCGTGCGTGCGTGCATGCGTGAGTGAATATTTAATACGCTGTCTCTTTATGTAATACGTCCTGCTCGCTGCACACACACACGCGTGCAGACCCACAGGCGCCATGATGGGAGCAGTTAGCAGCATGAATGTGTGGTCATTAAAAATCAGCCGTGCAGATAAAGATAAACCCGAGTGATGAATGCCTTTCATTAGTGCACGCACGCGCACACACACACACACACACACACACACACACACACACACACACACACACACACACTGCTCTTTGACACAGCGGCCAACAGTCACTTCATGACCCCCCCCTCCCCCCACCCCCAGTGGTCTACAGTTGCCTTGGCAACAGTCCACAGGGTACAGTGTGTGTGAAATGCTTGAACATCTGTGTGTGTGTCCTTGGCGTTAGCACCTCACACACTGATAAATGCATGTGGGTGTGTACGTCTGCGTCTGCCTTCTCATTGACTGTCAATCAAGCAGCGGCGCGTCCAACACGGCATCTGCATCAGGTCCGGAGGATGTGAGAGTTGTTCGTTCCTGCTTCAGCCTTTTCCTGTGTATTGGTGTGATAAATGCTCCAGTTCTTTTCCGATGATTTTAAATGTCATCATTTCAGTTGCCATCTTTGATTCTGAGGGCGACATGAAATCCTAATGAGGTTGAGGCTCCAGGTTAAATGGACTGTTACAATTAGTCACCTGTTGCAGTAAAAATACTTCAGCTTGTTGTTGTTGTTCTGTACTTGTTTCTCATGTTTTTTAATGGCTGACAGACCTTGCTTGAGACCGGCTTGCTTTAGTTAATGGTAGGACACCCCTGTAAAGAGCCCTGAACACTGTGCAGCTCCATGCTGTGATGGCAGCAGCATGAGAAGCAGAAGGATCAGAAATGTTGGAGCAGATCAAATGACATGAATCCTGAGTAAAACTGGTTTTTGGTGTGAACAAAGCGTGTTTTGTGTCTGCGAGCAAGAAAAACTGAGGGAAAGAAGAAGCCAAATACCCAGTTTCCAAATAGCAGACGCACGATGGTATGAGCTATGACAGGAGATAAAAACAAGGAAGAGAAATAGAATATTAATCATTTCAAATATTTTCATGGACATAATCAGATTTTAAAAAGTGAGTGGGACGAACACTGAGTCAAACAAGTCATTCAGGTCAGATGGACGACATACATGTACAAGGAAACCTCCAAAACAAATGAGAAACTTCAGGGAAATGCTCACAGTCCAGAGCATGAGCAAATGAGCCCCAAAAACCCAAAATGAGGTGTGGTCATCATCAGCCTCTGTTTAATATGTTATTACTAAAGGATTAGAAGGAGAAGGTTACGGCTATCATTATCAGACGTCGCCAAATCAATTTCAAACAGGAGGCAAATATAATTATGATGTGCACGCGTCTTCACACTCCCAGCGCCAGCGGAGCCTTCATCTGTCTCAGGAGCAAAATTAATTTGACTTGATGCCTGTGAAGGAGCTAATTTGCGGGCTAATTAATCAAATCAGCCCTCTCCGTCTCCGTCGGGCGGGACGCACAGCCGCACGCGCACCGGCAGACCCGCGCTGCTCGCACGTGCCGCGGACTGAAATGTAAACAAGTCGGAGCGGTGTCCGGCGGCGCGCGCGCACCGAGTGAAGCTCGCTCCTCCCCCCCAGCGCAGAATCAACACTTGCAGCACGGCAAAGGGCAGCAGAAAGGTCACACGCGTGCGTTAGAGGAAAGGTCGAGTTAAAGGTCCTGCTTTATTTTTCTTCTCTCTGTCCGTCATTTGCCGGCTAAGGAGACGGCAATGAGAGAGAGAGAGAGAGAGAGAGAGAGAGCAGGGTCGAGCAAGAGGGGAAATTTTTAGCTGACCTTATTTTGATCTTTGCTTCTCAAAGAGGATTAATCCTCCTGTAATGATATTTAAAGGATGTCATATTTGATTAAGAAAAGAGAGACATCAATGGAGCGACTCCCCCTCCCCTTATTTTCAAAGGAGGTGCAGAGTTCAGGCCGAAGTGCAGTCCGACTGTCAGTACGTGTGACTGCAGCAGGAAAATGAAGTGGATCAGTCTGTCTTTGCATCTCGCTTTGTTCTCATGGCGTTTAAAAAAAGCCTCGGTACGAACACAACAATTGCACAGCTTCCATTTTGTTTTTTCCAGGCCATTTTCCTCAATCTATCGCGGTGTTCTCTGCTCACGGAGCCTTTGATCCGCCTTCACTGTTTTGCCATTTGATCTCACTTCAACTTTGTTGTGTGGGCAGATTTGTAGCGACACAATGAAGCCCCAGGGGCCCATTTAGGGGCTGCTCTGGGCACGTCCCGGCCACCTCAGCCTTATCTTTTAATTTGTTCACCCATTACTTTCCAAGCACTTCATTATGTCTTTCTTCCAGAGCTCGTCTGTGTCCCCGTCAGCCAGTTTTCGAACTGGAGAGAAACACAGGAGTTCCGGCGATTTCCCCTCTGACAGCAAAAAACAGAAGACAGAGGAGAAGGAGTTGACTTCTACACGTTACGTAAGTGAAGGCATTAATTTAGCTGAATGTTCTATATTTAGGACAAACCTGGTTTATTTGGATGATACCGGTAATATACTAATATTAATATATAATAATATATCATTAATAATGATAATATACTGGCATTAGTTTTACTTTGGGGAAGAGGATTTCAGCTTTTTTCCCTTCAACCAATTAATTAACCAATTAATCTGAACAAAAAGAAATAATGTGCTGAACAGTAATTATCAGAGGAATGATTAAAAACAGATTATCTTCTTTCAGGTGTAATTGAATTTTTGATTTTATGATAACCTTCTATCACTGCTACAAGCTTAATGTTATTTAATATCATATTAATGAAATGTTGATTGGCACAAATTAGCATCTGATTAAGTTAATGAAGGTGATTTTTCTTTCAGTCAAGCACATCTATTTCATTTAAAATAAAACAATATGTAGATCATCGCACAGAAAAACAGACTCAAGCATGTTGTTTTCCTCGTGACCTTGACAGGAAAGTGATGGAGAGAAGAGCGATGACAACCTGGTCGTGGATGTCTCCAATGAGGTACAAGAGTCTCTTTCTGTGCCAGTTCATCGGATAAATGCAAATAAACGAGACTCACGTCACCTGTGCTCGCACGCAACAGGACCCGGCGTCTCCTCGAGGAAGTCCTGCCCACTCTCCTCGGGAGAACGGCTTGGACAAGAGTCGCCTGTTGAAGAAGGATGCCCCCTTGAGCCCCTCCTCCATCGCCTCCTCCAGCAGCACACCTTCATCCAAGTCTAAAGAGATTAATCTGGTAGTTATAGCTGTCTGATCTTCATTCCTTTGTAATTTCCCAGGATAGTTTTCTATTCTTAGGCTTTCACATGAATGCAAGAGGATTGAGACTAATCTTTGGAGGGGACATATAGAAGAACACTTAAATCAGAAATTCAATGGAAAAGACAAATAGTTTCTCTTTCTTCTCGACTATTACAAGTTCTTTGCGTGTTCTTTGCTGTAGAATGAGAAATCCACAACACCTGTGTCCAAGTCCAGCACCCCCACATCGCGCTCGGATGCCCCCACCCCCAGCAGCACCGCCACCCCTGGCCTGAGGTCAGCACCTGGCAAGCCCTCGGCTGTGGAGACCCTGGGTGAGTGTCGACATCACGCTGCGTAGGGTCCAACAATGTGACAGAAAAGTGCTGAGTCAGACTTCTTCACAGCCCCCGGCCTCCGGACGCCGCTGGCAGTGCCCTGCTCGTACCCCGGGCCCTTTGGGATGGTCCCCCACCCGGGGATGAATGGGGAGCTGAGTGGAGTGGGGGCAGCTTACACCGGCCTCCATAACATCTCCCCGCAGATGAGCGCGGTGGCGGCGGCCGCAGTGGCCGCTTACGGTCGCACGCAAGTGGTACGCGGCTCAAAAACACAGCGGTTCAGCTCCAAAAACAGGAAACAGGAAACTCAATCTCCTCTGTTTCGTCTCCTCCTCAGGTGGGATTTGATCCTCATCACCACATACGCGTCCCGGGCCTTCCGCCCAACCTGTCGGGCATTCCTGGGGGAAAACCGTACGTTTCTCAACGTAGATTAAAAAGTCTTCCACAGCAGAAAAAAAGCATTTCTGCCTGTTTCCTCATTAATTTCTTCCCCCATTATTTCCCTTTTCCTCCAGGGCCTACTCCTTTCACGTGAGCGCCGATGGACAAATGCAGCCCGTGCCTTTCCCTCCGGACGCCCTGATAGGCCCTGGCATCCCGCGCCACGCCCGGCAGATCAACACCCTCACCCACGGGGAGGTGGTGTGCGCCGTCACCATCAGCAACCCGACGCGGCACGTGTACACGGGAGGCAAGGGCTGCGTCAAGGTGTGGGACATCAGTCACCCCGGCAACAAGACGCCGGTGTCCCAGCTGGACTGCCTTGTGAGTGAGCTGCAGGAAAAGGCCCGTGCACCGCGCTGCCTGAACAGGGTTAGCACTAATGCTAACGTGCATGTGTCACACCAGAACAGAGACAACTACATCCGCTCCTGTCGACTGCTGCCTGACGGGAGGACTCTCATCGTCGGGGGCGAGGCGAGCACCTTGTCAATCTGGGATTTGGCCACGCCCACTCCCCGGATAAAGGCGGAGCTAACCTCGTCGGCGCCTGCGTGCTACGCGCTGGCCATCAGCCCCGACTCCAAGGTCTGCTTCTCCTGCTGCTCCGACGGGAACATAGCGGTCTGGGACCTCCACAACCAGACGCTGGTCAGGTACGGGGCCGGCGGCGTCCGCGTAGCGTCGTAGGCGACTCTCTGCCCCTAACAGTGCGCTGTCCTCTGCAGGCAGTTCCAGGGCCACACCGACGGGGCCAGCTGTATAGACATCTCCAACGACGGCACCAAGCTGTGGACCGGAGGTCTGGATAACACTGTGCGGTCCTGGGACCTCAGAGAGGGACGGCAGCTGCAGCAGCACGACTTCACTTCTCAGGTGCAGAGAGGTTCATGCTAATGCATCCAGAACCGAACAGGTTCATTAAAAAGATTTGATGGTTGCAGTCAAAGGCACAGACTGATGGACAGTCTGCATCACAAGACAAGTTGCAGCTATTAGCAGTGTGCATGATTACACTCCCAGGATTTGATTTATTGCAGTGATCCACGAGCGCAGCTCAGAGCCTCTGACCCGAGCGAAAGGCCAGACGGTGCTCTGGTATTCTGTCCTGTCCCCAGATAATGATGCTAATAGCGCTGGCAGTCTCAGTTGAGGAGACGAGCAGTAATAATAGACCATTACTGCAATTTCCCTGAAAAGACCCATTTCACAATATGGGCGCGCACGAGAGGAGGCGAGCGTGCGTTGAAGCGAGGGCCGGACAGACTAAAGGGCCCGCGCTCTCAGCAGATGAAGCAGACTCCATCGCCGATAAATAAAGCCCGGCTCCGTCCAAGCGCCGCGTGCGTGGCCTCTTTTCATTTCGGTCTACATCGCGTGAAAAGGATTTGGTAAATTTTCCTTCGCCCACGTCCTCTCCGCCGCTCCTGCTGGCACGGTGGCTGCATTCTCAATACACTTTTAGAAAGCGAGGCAGCCATCTGTTTCAGCGGAACACCGACGGCGCCGTCGCCGCTTATGACGGCGTAGAAAAGCACACAGTTGATATTTGCCAACAGTCATAGAAAATGTTAATACGTGTGTCCACCCACGCGATGCTCCTCCCACGGACATTTCACACACCGAGAATCTGGTGCGATATGAGACGCCGCTCTGCGTGAACCGCGGCGCATTCTAACGGCAGGCCTGGGGCTTTGGGTGCAGATCTTCTCGCTGGGATACTGTCCAACGGGCGAGTGGCTGGCCGTGGGGATGGAGAACAGCAACGTGGAGGTGCTGCACGTCACCAAACCCGACAAGTACCAGCTGCACCTGCACGAGAGCTGCGTGCTGTCGCTGCGCTTCGCTCACTGTGGTGAGAGGCCGCTCGTACCAACGGCGCGCTCTTCTCAGACGCGCTTCTAACAGAAAGAGAGGCCTCCAGTGTCTGTCAACGGCCTCGTTCCATGTTTATTTGTGTCACTTTCCGCAGGTAAATGGTTTGTGAGCACTGGAAAAGACAATCTGCTGAACGCGTGGAGAACCCCGTACGGAGCCAGCATCTTCCAGGTGAGACAGACATTCAGTGAGGTCCATCGGGGACGGGGACGCGCTCTCCGCAGCTCCTTTCACAGTCTGCCCGTCTTTTTTTGCCCCTTGCAGTCGAAGGAGTCGTCGTCGGTGCTGAGCTGCGACATCTCGATAGACGATAAGTACATTGTGACGGGCTCAGGAGACAAGAAGGCCACGGTCTACGAGGTCATCTACTAGGAGCGCCGCGGCCGCGTCTCCTCGTGAACGAGTCGTGTATGAAGTGGATTTGAATGGGGCAAACCGAGCCCGTCTTGGACTGCGAGCGTTCGGCCGCCGCGGATCAGAACAGACCAACAGAACCAAGCACAGATTGTTTTGTGCACGTGTGTGTGTGCTTATTTTAGTGAGGACAAGTGAATGTGGACTGCACTTGATCTGGAGTGGATGCTGTGTGTGCAGCACGGGTCAGGTAACATTCCTTTATATACTGTACTCCAACACCTTACATACAGCATACATAAGCCTGTGGTACATTTGTTTTTCTCCCAGTGCGTAGACAGCAGTTGACCACTGTTCACATACAATGCTTTGACCACACATAAGGCCCAACGTGTGCAGACAAGCAGCCCAGTGATTATCCTCCTACAGGACTGGTTTTCAGACTGCGCCAGGAAAGAGGCGCTGGCGACGACTTACCCCTGAAATGAGTTTGTTTTTTCAGCCGATACATTTCACATGCTCCTAATTGTGTTTTGTCAAAGTGAGAATGGTGCAAAAGGATGCAGAATAAAAAGGGTTAATCATTCTGTGTTTGCCAGCCTGTTACAAGAGGCTTTTATTAAAATGTGCTCCAAAGGCTTTATATTCATTTTTTTTTGTTATTTAACTTAAATCTACCCCAGACCTTCCAAATTATAATCTTCCACATATAAAAATCCAAGCAACAACAAGCAAACTTTAATTCATAACAGATTCATGTTGAGCATAAAGTTCCCTTTTAGTACCAGGTCATTTAACGTCAGCTGTGTGAACACGTTGGTTTTCATTTTCTTGGACAGGATTCATCTAAACTTTAGTTAAAAATTCACTTTAATTCATTTCAAGCTATAGCAGTATAATGTACCTTCAACGTTTCTTCCAGTTTTCTGCCAGTGTTTCTTATTTTTTTGATTTGGAGCGAGGTGTGAATTTTGCCTGCCTGTGTGTTCATGTGTTCATGTGTGAGCCTGTCTGTTCATGTGTTCATGTGTGAGCCGTGTGTTAATGTGTGAGCCTGTGTTTTCATGTGTTCATGTGTGAGCCTGTGTTTTCATGTGTTCATGTGTGAGCCTGTGTTTTCATGTGTTCATGTGTGAGCCTGTGTGTTCATGTGTTCATGTGTGAGCCTGTGTGTTCATGTGGTCATGTGTGAGCCCGTGTGTTCATGTGTTCATCTGTGAGCTCGTGCGTGTGGAGCACACAGGCCAGGTTGTGCTCGCTGCCCTCGCTGTCTCGTGCACTTGCTTCCGCGCCCCCTCAGTTCAGGCTCCTCTGGATGCTCTGCACATTCTGTGTAGGAAGGTGTTGCGAGGCCGACGCAGTCCTGTTTCCTGCCTGGTCTTTCTTTCTTTCTTTCTTTCTTTCTTTCTTTCTTTCTTTCTTTCTTTCTTTCTTTCTTTCTTTCTTTCTTTCTTTCTTTCTTTCTTTCTTTCTGTCTTTCTTCTTTCTTTCTTTCTTTCTGTCTGTCTGTCTTTCTGTCTTTTTTTGGGCAGAGTTTATTTAAAAAGCAAGTGGTCAGCGATGCAGCTGTGATGTCTCCTGGGTTTCCTTCTCCCGGCTTGTAGAAATAACACAGTGCCTTTATGCAGCGAGGCTTCGGCCCATCTCGTCCTGCTCAGTGTTCAGCTGCACAAGCCTGAGTGTGACTGTTTGAAGCCTGGGACCAGCTACAGTCTCTGATTCTTTGTTGTGTGCTTCAGTTCTGCTTCAGGTGCAGACGTGTTCTAAAAAACGTGCTGGAAGGTTCATGCAGACATCACACCACAAGACAGCGTCCAGAGAATTAGTTTATGCTTTATCTCAATGCTTGACTACATGAGGGGAATAACGGTCACGCTCCACATCAACTTCTCTTTCAGTTTCTCTGCATAAAATCAGTGTCGCGTAATCAGATCATTTCTGTGCTTGAAATCACAAAACATCAAACAGGTCCTTCTCCACTTTTAGCATTCGTGCTACAAATGTTTTTGTACATTTACTGAATTTCATAAGACAGAGGTCTTCTGACACAGAGGTAAAGAAACTGCAGCGTCTTCAGAGGAAAAGGTGTTTTTTCCCGTGTTTTTTTCTTCGCTGATGTGTTTGCGACCCGGTCATGAGGTCGCCGTGTTGTCGCCGTGTTGTCGCCGTGTTCACTCCGTCTCGTGCTTTCTTTCTAGATTTGACACATGTCCGTGTTGGTGGCAGTCATTGGCTCTGCTCTGCTTTCTGCTCGTCAGAGTTCTGGCACCTCGTACACCATCCAACAATCTGAAGGATTCTTCTTTATTAATAATGGAAACTAAGCTGAATGTTACTCATCTGAAGGCTATACGTTAGCTGGCTAACACGACCAATACGACACAATGTAACATACAATGAGGAGCATTTAGCTTGACTGGACTCATGAAAGTATTATACATTTACTGTAAACATGTAACAATTCCAGCTTAAAGTGGAACTTCCTGTTGCTAGTGGAGCTTCTTTCCTTTGATACTAAATGCCTTTGCTCTTTTTTTCTAGTCTGTGGTTGATTTTAATAAATTATTGTGTGGACTATTTTGTCTGAGACTGTTGCATTGTCCCAGTTGAAGATCTTTATTATAAAGCCATCGTTTCATCATCAAACTCATTAACTGCAGGTGTTTTGTATCCAGATGTTGATTCAACATCTGTTAAACTAAAGAAAACAACCAATGATTCTTCTTCATTGTAATTAATGATTTTGTCTATTTTTGAAGGTCTTGCTTAGAAGTGACAGCGCGTGGAGGCGGTGAAGCGTTAAAAGTTCATGACAGCATTTGACTTTACAGAAACTCAAATGATCTGATGAGTAAATCTGACAAATCTCCTGTGACAAAGACGCTTCAGATCCTGTAGCGTTTGTCTCCACATCCACACTACGTGTTGTAACGTGGCATTTTAGTGCAAGCTGAGGGGTCAACGCCGGTGTCTGTCTAAACTCGCATTGTGAACGTGCTGTGTTGACGCGGAGCAGCGCTGAACGGCTGGAGTGGCCTGAGTGATCTGAGTGAGGGCTGTGGAGGAGGACGCCCCACCATTACAGTGAATGATACTCCTGTTACAGCTCTCCAAGCAGCTCTTCAAACAAGCCAAAGTGGGCGAGAAGGAGGAAAGGTGGGGACGAGCCACCCGTTTTATATCAAGGGCTCTCCAGGCTTGCAAATTGACTACTTTTCTGACAGACAAAGAAGTTGGATTAAACAAACGCGATGGGAAGATCCGCGACGCGTCCCGTCGCGGCTCCATTTAGCTCACGGAGCTGCAGAGACGCAGCCAACGATGCGGCGTCCTTCTACAAACTGTCGCGGCCGTGTGGGTGACCTCCCGCTCCGCTGGCATAATGTTTGCAAAGTGCCACTTCACAGAACCATTACAATACTCCACTAACTTCAGAGCACCCTCAGACCCGCTCTTAATTAATTCACTGACAGCGCACTCAGGCAGAGGATTACGGATGCAACAGAGGGAATAATTACTGCTGCACATGAAGCTTTTCTTTGCAGCCCAGCAGCTCTGAACGCGTCTACGGCCACGCTGGCGTCGACGCTGAGGCAAACCAGTGCAGGCAGATGACCCCCCGCCCTGAGCCTGGTTCTGTTGTTGACTCCGTCCTCGTCCAGCTGACTCTCATAACGATGTAAAGTGTCCTATTATTGAGTTAGACCTTGGAGCTTTATAAATAAACTGAATTCAACTTCGCCTTGTGATCAGGGACTCTTTCTCTGCCGCCGGTCACGAAGGTCTAAAGTAATGTTCAATTCAGTTCATTCACTCCTGTTTATAAAGTATTTCAGTCAGACCAAAGTGGTGGACAGACGGACGTTTTTAGACAAACAACGAACACACTGACTGTGTTCAAACGCTGCTGCATCATGTAAGTTCGTCAGAGCAGATTTAGATGAATGCTCTAATAGAAAGAAACCTGTGTTTGATTGTATGGAGGGGGATTCTGTCCTCTCAGGACAGATTAGATCACGCTAAATAAAAGTAAAAGCATTCTTTCCTGTGATGTGCAAACAGTGTTGGTTGCTAGGAGATTCTTTTAACAACATCCCAACACCTGATGGGAGTGAAGAGGATGTTCGCGAACAGCCTCCCTCTCTTCCAGCGGCTATCGTGCGTTGATCATAAAACCTCAGCTGAGCTTAAATCATTATTTTATGACGCTGCCATGTGACTCTGCCCCTTTCTCCTTTTGGAGGATGCATTCTGCACCAAAAGGGACAATTACCCCTGGAACTCAGGTTTTTTTCACTTAAACAATAAATAGGAGCTGCTACGGAATAATGTCGCAGGCTGAGGGTGCGTGTGAACAACAGCACTGACGGCAGCTTATTAACCTCTGCAGGATGTTACTTTATAACCCAGAGAAATGGCTCCTGGGTGCTAATAAAGTAAAGGTAACCTAAGTATAAACCATTTCCTCCAGCCAACCATGGAAAAAGGACGGACAATATTCTTGGAAGTCAGTGTAGCATTTAACAGCTCACAGACACGCACGCACCTGGAAGAGCCTGTACCAGAGATTTAAAAGAAATAAAAACGTTCCCACTCTGAGCTAGATGTGACTTCCTACAGGGGAGGCTGAAACTTATACCACAGATAAGATATTTGTTCCTTTGGTATTTGAAAGGGCTGGTTATGTTCTTGGGATGTACTTGTGTGTGTTGTTAATAGAGTTATGTCACAGCTACAGAATAAAGCCCATCGTCTTCTTTTTTGAGGGTTTGTGTTGCGTTTGAACTCACAGAAATGTGCCCGTTTCATATCTGACTTCCTAATTTTCATCTCCTCCATTTTTCACCTTGCCTGTCCCATCACGTCTGTGAAAGAGATTGGATGAGCGTTCGTAGGAGGGGGAGCATGTCCATCAGCTTATCTGCGAAAGTGAATTTGACAGTGATCCTGTAATGAGATGAAAGATTTGTAAGGGGCTTTATACTTTCTAGCAATTCAAAGGGACATTTCTTGCAACAATTTCCTGCCTTGTTACAGGGTGGACTGATGATTAATTCATGTCTCCACCGTCTTAACGAGGTTGCGCCCGTTAGTGGGTGTGTGTGTGTGGGGGGGGGGTGCACTCTGTGGTGCTTTGATATCCTACATTCAAGGCTGTGTCACACATTAATGACTCCTTTGAGCTGTGAAACGAGCATCATTATCCCTTCCCAAAAAGGGAAGGATGAGAGATTTGAGCTTAGCATGTATAAAGACAGGGGATGAATCAGTCGCTGTGTGTGTGTGAGGCACTTAAGCATCGCCTCGCACTGCAACTGGCATCTAAGCAGCAGCTTTTCTTTGTGCGGGTCCACCCATGGAGCAATTACTGCAGCAAAACTCCTTTCACTAAATAAAGTTATCGTCAGTTGAACATGTGGGCTGGTTAAAAACACGCCCGCGTACCGCACGCATGACTGCGAATGTGAGCCGACGCGCTTGGATGCGGTGCTAAAAGCACAGTATTGTGTGACGGCCAGCTTCACTAACAACCACTTGAGCTGAACAGCAAATCTACGTCTAAATAGTAATAGTAGTAATAATGGTCAAAAAATGTAAAACAAATGTAAAAAAATTCATGATGGATGTTTTCATTATTCCCTGGCACTTACTTTACCGTCACAGACTCAGTTTGATGTCGTGGCTTGTTCTTGATTTGTGTCGTCCAGCCAGTGTTTGCTTTTCAACCACTTCCTGTACTCCTTTCCCAGTCATCGCAATATTTAATTTATTTATTTGCGTTTTTAACTTTGAAGAGGATTTTCATGGCTCTACATCTATTCTGTCACTTCTCGGCTGCGGCAGTGAGGAGAGTTCAAGGGTCACAGCAAAGTAGCGAGAGCTGGATGAGTGAGAGGGTTTAGGTTCACGCAGAGAGTGGAGGATTGTGTGTTTCCTAAGAAAACAGGGGCAGCCATTTGAGTGGAGGTCATGGACATTTCTATGCATGCTGATAGAATAGGTGGAAGCGTTGGAGGAGAAAGGCCTCTTAAAACCAAATGAACTAAAAGCTCTTGGTTTGAATGCTCTTCAGCTCATACTCTGCCAAATGTACTCTACCTCGGATAAAGCACTCGGGTCAGAAGAGGTGTTTTTTGAAGCTTTTAGGCTAACTCTGGTTTCCACTTAAAACCAACTTTAGTTCCCATTTCGAAAGGCGAGGGGGCCTTTTCTCTGCAGCAATTTCCCTCTTACATTTTAAAGCAAAAGTGACATTTTTGTCTACATATTGTGACAAATCTCAGATTAATGCTATGTATATATGTATGTTCATGACTATATTAATCCTATGTTCACACATCTTTTGTTACAGGTCAAATAACTACGGTTACAACTAAGAGATTCTTTCATAGAGTCTCAAGGTATTTGATTAGAATTTCCTCAAATAGCTCTATGATGCCGGACAATTTTACCACAGAAGAAAGTGTCCACATGTAAACAAACGCTGATTTTAATCGTGCAGTTCTGTCAAAAGTCCACATGGTGGCAGCTTGGATGTCAGTTCTCTGACTACCATCTTTTCCTTCCCTAAATTGAATTAGTTTACAATTTCAAGAATTTTAAAACATAATTCATTTGTTATTTGTTACATTATAATGAATTATATTTGTAAGTAATGTATATATATTTGTATATAATTCAGTTATATTACTGCATATACTCAAAGCATACATACACATAAAGCATACGTGACATTTATACCTTCAGTTGTTTGCTAAAGATTTTATGTGTACATAGTACATAGTACATAGATGTGTACATTTTTATACAGGGATGTGACTGGTCCATCCCAGCGTGTTCTGCAACAAGGCAACGACTCAAAACATGCAGCCTGGGTCAAGATAAACCACAAAGAATAATGACAGATCCACGGTCAGTCTGGGTTTACTGTACATGAAGGACCGCTCAGACTAAATCTATGGTTAAACTGTTCCACAAGATCAGGATCTGATGGTCAAAATTATTTCATGTTCAATGTGAATTAACTCTAGCAGCCTAATAAAATCTATTATAAACATATTAAACATAATCTGAATGTCAAATAACAAACGAAACTGGCAACAGGTGAATGCTATTTAATTAATGTATTTACATTGCTGTGTATTTTATAGGGTATATGATGTCCAACGATTATGATGTTCATGTAAACGCCAGAGGGCGTTTACGTTTTCAGGTGCATAAATATTAACCAACGAAGAAGACCACCAACGGCTAGGTTAGCTAGCAAGCTAGAACTTGCAAGTTGTACGTTAAGTTAAATGTAAGACACAACATGTTCGTTCACACAGTCAGACCGTGGCTGCTTCGTTGCCGGGCTTTTCCTTTGGCTCGCACGAGGCCTTACCACGCGGATCAAGTCGCTCGTGTCGGCTCTGAGCTGGACAAACAGTCTGCAGAATATCAGGTAGCTTAGCATGTTTGCTAACTCAAGCCGCATTGTACGGTCTCCTACTGTGTTGTGCGCGTCAGTTGTCAACAGCACATGCATAAAGTGTCACCTAACGTCAGCGTAGACGAGTTGAGCAAATGTTGATGTGCATATCGAGGATATTTAGTTAAGCCGTCAGACAACGCAGACGCTAAATTCAAGGTCAAAAACCTTGGGCTTTTTTTCCTAACATCGTCATAATAGCTTGGCAGCTAAGCCTCTGCTCTGCACCTGAACGCAACGCTTTGCCTCCAGGACTCAACAACACAGTCCTGCTGGTTACTTTTCTTTACGTCATTGCATGTATTCAGTCACTGCTTTAATGTGCAATCATCAACGAGCACCAGATAGGTTGAAGAGACCCCAAGTTTTACAAATAGACAGCCAGGCTCTGATTAAAGACAAAATGCCATGTTTAAGACGTAATCTCGGGAGCCAATGGATGTGTAATTCACCCAATAATTCACTTGAGTGAAGCTACACCAGAAAAGGCCACTGGGTGGCGCTACAGACCCACTTTGTGTGTTAAGAGCTTGAAGATACACTTTCATCTCGCTGCATGAACGTCCTCAGTTTGTGCTGTCAATCAAATGTAGATTCTGTGCATAGATGTTCTCTCTTTGTGGGTTTTCCCCTCACAGAATCCAAAGACGTGCTGTTGATTCTAAAGTCACGCCTGTATGTGATGGGTGTCTCCACGGTTTATGTGGTGGAGCTGTCCAGGTTGTACCCTGTGTCAGTAGTTACATCTCCAGCAACCTGACAGCAATGGCAGTTTAATAATTATAATCTTGACCCTTTTCTAATGGAAGAGTTCTGCTATTACATTCATCCACAAAGACAGAAATTAAATATTAATTATTTGTTTCTGTTATGAACAATGTAAAATAGCCATTTAATATATACATAAGTGTCTGAAAAGCCCCTCTTTTCTTTGAAGTACATGGCTGCTTTTTCATGATGGCTAATTTTTCCTAGTCCAGTGCAAAATAATTACTTTATTCATTCAAAAAATGAATAATAGGCTGAAGGGTTAGAATACCTTTCCACAACTGCTGTAAATATTAATTTGTCACTTTTCTGCAGTGTGTATTCAGTTACAGCTGTCAACTTAAGCTCTGTCATGTTGTGTCATGTTTTCCAGGAGAATTATGAACGAATGCAGATTCTTTGTGATCAACTCAAATCCCGCACAGAGAAGATCAAACTAGGTAGGTGTGAGGACATGCTGTATTATTTGGTACACTGAAGTTGAATTCATGCTTTTCCATACTACACATTTTAATATACTGCTGATTTATTTATTGCAGGAGGGGGAGAAAAGGCCAGAAGACTTCATACATCCCGGGGGAAACTCTTGCCTAGAGAGCGTATAGACAGACTGCTCGATCCAGGGTAGTATCATTTACCTGCACCTTGGGTTTTGAATATTAACATCATGGCTGACTCATAGCCAGAAGACCAGGGGAATACAATTTGTACTCCTCCGGTTTGACGTCATTCCACGAGCATGGTGCAGATGTCTAATGTCTGATGCGTTTAATATTCCCTGTCAGTTTATTGTAGACGCCTAAAATAATCCTTTGTTGCTACAGACATCCTGATATCATGTTTAAAACTCTGAATGAAGTGTAAATATGTTACCTTTTCAACCCTGTTTCAAGTAAAATGTACAGTAGCCCATATTTCAAAATGAACTGTATTACATGACTGTTTTTGTTTGGTTTCCTTAAAGGACCCCTTTCTTGGAATTTTCCCAGTTTGCTGGCTATGAATTGTATGGAAAAGAAGAAGTCCCAGCAGGCGGGATAATTACAGGCATCGGGCGTGTTTCAGGGTCAGTACTACTAATCTTCATGGATGTTATTATTCTATGTACCCTAGATTATGACAGTGTGCGACTATTAAAAATCAGAAGCAAAAAAGCAGAGAAGATTTGTAATTAGCTTTTGCTATTCTCTGTTAATACTATATTTCACTGTGTGTTCCAAGTGCAATAACTGTGTGTATTTTTGTTTTGCTTAGGGTGGAATGCGTTGTTGTTGCAAACGATGCCACTGTGAAGGGGGGAACCTACTACCCAGTAACAGTCAAGAAGCACCTGCGTGCACAAGAGATCGCTAAGGAGAACCACTTGCCTTGTATTTACTTGGGTAAGGATTTCTGTGTTGGTTGTACTGGATTGACTGAGTGTAAAGCAAGTAACATGTACCTACAGAGAGGGGGGAAAATGAAGGTTTCATTTAACCGAGAGGAATATTCTTAAATATGTTGATTTCCTTCTTTTAGTGGATTCTGGAGGAGCGAACCTACCCAGACAGGCAGACGTCTTCCCAGATAGAGATCACTTTGGCCGCATCTTTTACAACCAGGCCACACTCTCCTCAGAGGGAATAGCGCAGGTGATGATTGTGTTTGGTTGGTCTTCATTTCATTATTTGCCTCACAGTCACTGTCATCTAAAATAGTTTGTCATGTATGTGTCAACTGTGTATTGGACATTTTTAAACACTAGTCTCTTGATTCATAACAGTTCAATGGAAAAAGACAAGGTTGTAAAATGTGAGGGAGCAGAGATGGTCGATTTAAATGAACTGCACGGCTCTAGGTTGTTCATCTTTTTATTATCTGCAAGCAGCCAAAATCTGTCTTGTTACTCACTACAGAAGAAGAGCCATCCTTGTATTCTGAAACAAAACAAAATGAAGGCTTTTTAAATGAGAGAGGATAAATGTGAGAAGTCAGGTCTTGCTCTCGCATCTCTCTTTCGAGGATAAACACAGTTGAATGCATACGTACATCTTCCCTCGACAGGATGCCCTTTAATTTTTGGAGTTTTCGTTCTCTAGACACATTTACTATCACTGCCCTTTACCACTGCATTGCTCTGTTACAAATGAAAAAATATGTTTTCAAGGACTATAGAAAACAGTTTGTAAAGACAGGGACACGCTACAGGTCAGTGTCTAAACTCTCAGTCAAGTGTGAAGGTGCAAACACTTGAAAGTAAGTTTTATTGTGTTGATCTTTGAATTTTCCTCCATTCTGTTAGATTGCGGTTGTAATGGGCTCCTGCACCGCTGGAGGAGCATATGTTCCAGCCATGGCTGATGAAAGCATCATTGTGCGGAAGCAGGGAACCATCTTCCTGGGGGGGCCGCCGCTGGTCGGTTGATTCCCGTTACAGTCAGAGTGGTGAAAGGAAGTAGGTGGTGTTGATTGTTTCAGTTTGTCTTGACAGGTCAAAGCTGCCACAGGAGAAGAGGTCTCTGCCGAGGATCTTGGTGGTGCTGATCTTCACTGCAAGTATGGAATCCCAGTTTGACTGTTTCATAACATTGTTTAAATTAAAGACAAAATTCTAAATCTGATGTTAACCCTTACAGGTAAATAGAGTTGTAATTCTTTATTATTAGTATTTTTAATACATTGGAAAGTCCTAATGGCTAATTGTTTCATTGTGCTTTAGAAAGTCTGGTGTGACAGATCACTACGCTTTAGATGATAACCACGCTCTCCATTTGGCACGAAAGACAGTGCGAAGCCTGAACTACAAGAAACAAATTGAGGCAATACAAGCCGTCAACATAATACAGTCAGATGGAGTTGCTCATGGTTTCGTTGTTCTTGTGTTGACAGCGTCCCTGTTTGTTAATCTCCAGGTCACCACAGAACCCACTGAAGCCCCTCTGTACCCTGCAGATGAACTCTATGGCATCGTGGGAGATAACCTGAAACGCAACTTTGATGTCAAAGAGGTATTTCTTCAGTTTCTGGCGTCAGCTGAGGATGACGACAGGTCGTGGGCTACACAGACAGAAAAATGTTCCTTCATATTTCCACTAGTGACTGAACATTCACCAGTCTAGTCTGAAACCATTTAACAAAATGATGATGATGCTCCATGTGTGTAATGGTCCATTTAAAATCAGTTCTACTTCTAATTCTGCTAAACAGGTGCTTCATGTTCGCTCTCCCATCACTTAGTCAGCAGCTAAACCGGTAAAGGTTGACTGAGACCTTTCTTCTTTGTGACAAGTCAGATATGTTCCTGTTGGTGTGAAACCTCTTGCCTTTGATTGTTGATGTAACCCAGGGAGCAAGACTTGCTGCTAACTGTAACATGTCACACTTTGTAAAGCACTATTGGCACCTCATTTAGGATGCCGCTGACTGCCTCTTCTTTACACCACTCTTTCCCTTTTCAGCCCACTGCACCTTTAAATCACTCAAGTAAAAAGTGTAGCACCAGCTGTTTCTCTTTTTCTTTCACCAGTTCAGTTGTTGGCTTTTATAACGCTGTCAAATGTATTTGATTGCAGGTCATCGCCAGAATTGTGGATGGCAGTAAATTTGATGAATTCAAGGCTTTCTATGGAGACACACTTGTTACGGGTATGTGCACTGTCATCTTTCCATTTCTATAACATGAAGAAGCTCATTTGTAACCTCACCTCTACTTTATCCACTGGTTCAGGATTTGCCAGAATATTCGGTTACCCTGTTGGGATTATTGGCAACAACGGAGTCTTGTTTTCAGAGTCTGCGAAAAAGGTACAGGTTCTTTAACTGGGAGATGATTTAAATATTAAAGGTGTATTCTCCACAGCACAGATCCAGGTTTCTGAGACCTTTTCACATACATTAATATGACAAATATTAAACATGTTGTATTTTGCACACATTTTTCAGAATGCACTGCTCATGTGTTTTTAAAATGTCAAGGATTTAAGCAAGGATACTGAAGCAGTGCAGATAGTCCTCCCCAGAGAGTTGCCGCTTACACCACTGAATGCTAATGTTTCTGTCTTCAGGGGCTTTAGTCTTCATAGATGCTTTGTACTGACCCTTTACTGTCAAAGCACAGATTCTTTCATACAGTACTTTCTCAAATTGCACTTGTCTGGGCCATCTTATGAGCACCCTGATGAATGGCCTAGTAATAACACAGCATTTAGAAAGCATGGACAAGAGACAATCATAATTTTCATTCACTTAATTTGCGAACCAATCTGCCGTGAACACGGCTGAACTTTTCACAGGCTTAGAAAAGATGAGGAGCTGAATTAGTGATTATAAAGTAATACCTTTTTTCAAACACATTTCAAATTAGATTACGAGCTTGAACTGGAATAAATGTTTTTTGATTCATTTTTTTGTATGTGATCTCAATATGACAGTGTGAGCACTGCTTATCAGATAAATCTAATTACTGCTGAAAGGGGCTGACACAGAGATGTGGAACAGACATGCTCGCGGAGCAAATCCGAGCAGTATCAATACAGCACCTGCATTTCAAGATGCATTTTCGAGGCACATTGTCACCACTTAGGACATGCCCAAGCTTGTGTTATTGGAACTGTTAAGTTGTTGACAGCTCTCACCCAGGCATTTGTGTTTGTATAAAGACGAAGCAGCCGTGAAAAAATTAGATTTCTGCTGCTGTTCACACATTTGGGAGCAAACTGATGGATCGTTTTTCACCAAGTGACAGTTTCTAATAGGCACCCGTCTCTCACATTGTCTGTGACTTGTGTGTACACTCTCAATGCACCGCAAGCCAGGCTGGGTCCCTGAAAGAAAGCCAGTCGAAGCAACTGCTAGCATAAAGAAAACACCTGAGTAATTCAGCAATACAAATATATGGAAATGAGGCGTCTCCTAACAGCGCGCAGGCCTTTGTGCTCATTTGCCTGTAGCTCCTGGCAGCTTTGTGTTTTTGCTGCAATTTCTGGCAAGATTGAAGACCATTCAGCCTCCCCTCATTCAAAGTCTAAATCTAGCAAGTGAGATACAAAACCATTGTGATGCCAGATGACCTCCCCCTCAGACGGTTGAGTCTCTGGTGTGACTGGTTTCATCTCAGACGTGAGACTAGTCAGAGGACACGCTCTTAAGGAGTAGTTTGCAAACATTAAGCTGATTTTACTTATTTTTATCAGATGTTGAGTTTAGGCTATGTTTTGTGAGTTCCTATTTCCCAGAGAGCCCGTTCTCTGTGCTGTGACTCAGACACCGCCGGCGCATCCAGTGCTTCTCTGTAACTCCTGTGCCTTAAACGCATTCTCTGTTACATATGTACCTCCTGTTGTTTCTGGCAGCCTGTTTAAAGTTTGTATTGTTATTTCTCGAGAAACGAGCAGAATCAATCGTTAACACCCTGTCATTTCATTTGAAGGTAGAGAGAGTACAAGCCTAAAACCTCTTTGTTCCTGCAGCTCCTTCTTGTTGCAGTTAGACCAGATTCATTATTTATTGTGTTTCTTTCCAGGGAACACATTTCATCGAATTATGTTGCCAACGAAACGTTCCGCTTATTTTTCTCCAAAATATAACAGGTCAGTGGGAGCGCTTAAAATCTGAGGTTTGGGGGTTGTTGGCATGTACGACTTTATTCTGTTGCACAGATTCTTCCCTTTGTTATATTCCTATTACTTCTGTCAGTCCGTCATCTATTTATCCATCTCTTCATGATTTATTTTTAACCCACCCAGTCTCTCTCCCCTGAGACGATAACACTTTCACGCTCGCAAAGTCAACCCACTTTTTTCATTTGCGATCTCTCTTCTCAATCCCAGGCTTCATGGTGGGTAGAGAGTATGAAGCTGGAGGAATTGCCAAAGATGGAGCTAAGATGGTAACTGCAGTGGCCTGTGCCAACGTACCCAAGTTTACAGTCATCATCGGAGGCTCCTACGGTGCAGGAAACTACGGCATGTGCGGCAGAGCCTACAGGTAATAAGAAACTCCTGATCGATGGATGTTGAATAAAAGGAAGGCTCACAACAAGATGATTACGAAGGTTTGAGCTGGGCCTGTTTTCATTGTTTGTTGCTGTGCTTGTGGTTGAGCCTGGAAAATAATAAAAATGAATCTCTAATGCTGCAGACATGCAGCAGACTGCACCTAAACTTACACCTTTCTGTGTGAAATAACACAAGCCACCGTCAACTGTGGCTGAATCCAACGAGGGACTTTCTTTTTTTGTGTGTTCTGCTTTTGGACTTTGATGTGTTTGGATTCCTTAGTTCTGCCGCAGTCGTGCTTTTCTCTCATAAATATTTCCTAACTGCAGTCACAAGTGTTTCATCTGTTTTTGCCCAAGTTGTGCTTCTGTCATTTAGGTGGACATACAGTAAAGACAAGCAAATGCAAAAGCAAACATCTTTCTCTTTCAGCCCTCGATTCTTGTACATGTGGCCCAATTCTCGGATCTCCGTCATGGGAGGTGAGCAGGCAGCCACTGTCCTGGCCACCGTCACCAAGGATCAGAGGGCACGTGAGGGGAAAGAGGTAATGATTCATATTAATCTTCCCATCTGTGCTTCACTGAGAGGCTTGAATTAGCTCTGGTGGGTTTGCAGCCAAAAGCATAAACACCATGAAAGACGAGTTTCTTTTAATAGTTTGACACAGCATTTACAGTATAAAAACACAGAATTATATCAGTGTTTATTTTCAGATAAATTTGAACTTTTGAAGGAAAGCAACAGAACTTCGCCTGTCAGCCTCCACCGTAACCTTCTTCACATGTTTTAAGATAGAGAGGGAACATGAACTGTACAGCTGCCTCGCTCCCTTTGAAATGTGAGCAGGAGTTTCGCTTGTGGTTTTGTTCGTGGAAAATTAGATTTGGGTGGAGAAATCCATACATACACTTTTCCATTCAACCTGAGAATTACAGTACATGTAACGATTTATCAGGAAAAAAATGTCTTTGATTCGTTTTTTGGTTAGATTAGATTTTGAGTTCATACAATAGTTATTGTTCAAAGAATTACAATGATGTAATAATTGTTATTATTAAAATACATTTCAGTTAGTTTTAAGCCATGGAAACGTGATTTGCTCAGTTTACAGCGGAGCAGGAGGCTGCCATGAAGGAACCCATAGTGCGGCGGTTTGAGGAGGAAGGAAACCCGTACTTCTCCAGCGCCAGGTGGGTCACGGGGCTTCGTGCCTTCAGGCTGTGCTGGTGGTGGGATAGTCGGGGGGGGGTTAGTTGGGGGGGGACTAGCACCCGTTGGGCCTCTCAGTACCACCTGAGGACGTCCTACATGCCACAGCCTCAGTGATGCTGCTGATCATGTCCCTTAGCAATGAGGCCTGCTTTTGACGGGTCAGTGATTACGTCGTGACTACAAAGATTAATAATAAAAAAAAATATTAAAAAAATTATAAGAATAAAAAAAAATAATAATAATAATTTACAAGCGAGGAAAACATTTTCTGTTTCTAGTGTCTGAAATGCTGCCTCTGACAAATTAGATTCCCTTCCGCTGGTTTCAAACCCTGTTATAACCAGTTCCGTTTTATGGAGTCCTGGAGATTGACATCGCTTTAATCACGGCTCATGATGGGAAAACAGGATCCAGCTTAGAAGAAGCAGGTTTCAAAAAGAAAAGCCCCTCCACAGGCGTATGGAGGGAGTGACTCACAGAATGGAACATCTCGCTCATAGTGATAACAGAATGTGCGATGATGACTAGACGCTGCAGATGAGTCAGGTGCTGTAATCTGCCATCCAATAACGCTGTGCACATTTAATTTTTTCCAGACTGTGGGATGACGGGATCATTGATCCTGCTGATACTCGCATGGTTTTAGGACTAAGCCTGAGTGCAGCGCTGAACGCACCAACGAAGAAGACACGTTTTGGAGTCTTCAGGATGTAACGCTCCTTCGGCCTGTACAGCCGTGACTCTGAACTTTTACTGTACTAATATTGTTAGTTAGTATTTTTGACATGTTGTTATTATATGAAAACAGACATAAACAAGGAGAATAAAAAGAAAAGTGATGGGACAATTGAACCTTTGAGTTAAGTTGTGCCTTAGCTGTTACTGAGTAAATATTAAAGGAATAAATTAAAGCATTTTAAATTGCAAACGAACATATGCTGTGTTTTTTTGTTCTGCTATCAAGGACGTGTACATGATAGAGTAGCTGTGTTCAGAAGGGGGCGCTGTTTAGCCATAAATATTTAATGCGTCTACTTCTACATTGATAATCACTGGATTTGATTTTTTTAAGGTAAATTATTTTTTAATAACACTAAGTTATGTTCTGGCTTTGAAAACTTTGAAACATTGTTGCTGCTTTAAACATTTCTGTAGACGTCCGAGGTTTGTTGAATTATCTCTACACAGCTGCCTTCTGCCTAGAGACACTAAAGGCTGACTCCTTTTTATTATTGTCTAAATATTGTGCCATAAATGAACCAGGACGCAGTCTCCCACGTTCCATCCAACGGTCAGAGATCATTGTTTAATGGAGCAAAAGCGCAGCGTTTCACTTTACCAGCTGGACAACTGTTTTCTCCTCTTCCTTTTTATCTTGTTTACTGAACATATTGCAGACAGTTGGTTTGCTCACATGCTGGTTCAGGCCATGCGTTTCCTCCACCAACAAGTAACACCTTTTTCCACAAGGCCAAGGATTTGGTGCAGCAGTGGATGCGACTGTTAGAATATGTTTATTCACATGCTTAACTGGAAGCCCTTCCTTCTCCTCTGTGTGTGACTGTGGATGGTTCGCTGAGGCTGTGGAGAGTCTCACCTTAGAGAGCAGAAATAACTCAGGCTGTGTGTGTGCGTGCGTGTGTGTGCAGCACACACCCACCCACACACACGCATCCATCCTCCAACACCTCCTACCACCACTTTTTAAAGCCGGTTTGCTGGTTTATCTTCATGTTCTTGCACCAAATGTAACTGAGAGGCGTTGCCAAACAGTGTGAACAAGATTTTATTTCATTAAAGTTTCCAAAGTGTAATTATTTATTTATAATTAATTATATATTAATTTGATTTCCATATAATGATCTCCATGTCTTCTGCTCTAATCCAACCTTCTCGCTGATCACGGCGGCTCCTAATTACAGTAATAACTACTGGTGGCTGACTTCCAGATGAGGTGATCCCTTAGTTTGGCCACAGTGTCTGGCAGGGCTTCCATCTATTACTGAGGCTTCTGGCTTTGAGGTGAAACGACATCCTTTTCACCATGAAGTGGGTTGAAAGGTGACAGGGACAACGGGCGCACAGACAAATCCTTGCTTGGTTGAAGAGGCAAAGAACAAAATCCCAAAACCGAATCCACATTTAAAAGACTTAAGTTTTAAACCTGGTCGTCATGATCAGAACCACAGAACGGGTTAGAAACAAATTCTGAGTCTAAACTGTGTCCGTGCTGTGCA
Organism: Betta splendens; assembly: GCF_900634795.4. Taxonomy (NCBI): domain Eukaryota; kingdom Metazoa; phylum Chordata; class Actinopteri; order Anabantiformes; family Osphronemidae; genus Betta; species Betta splendens. Next base: position 26,343,741 of record NC_040889.2, on the reverse strand, counting down.
GCTCGCAGCTTTTTAGTTGTCCTACTTTGCAAAGAGCATAATAATACTTTGTGATGTTGTTTACTCTCATTGTTCATTAAATCTTACGTCTGTACTTGCATAAATGAGACAAACTCCAGGTGGATCGAGTGAAGTCATTTACCTCAAACACAGTATTTGTATTATCAACAAATAACCACAATGTAAAATCAGGCCACGGTTCGTTTCTGACCTCTATTTGTTCTTAGATCAGCTGTAACAACTCAGCCTAATGATTCATTCATGTCAACTAAATTACAGGCAACGTGATTCAGCAGCTCATTCACTCTATGACAGATATGTTTGGACAGGGTGACTCATATAAAGTCACAGCCGCAGCCTAAAAATACTCACGAGTGTGAACTTAATGTCCAGGTCCGGGTGCGAAGTGGATGATAGTCTGATGGAAGCAGGTATTTGAATGAGTGCACGAGGGCCGGGCTCCCCTTCCTCCCTGCACGAAGCCGCTGCATGTCACCGAGCACGCAGGTGCTCTGAGAGCCTCCCCTGGATAATTAGTGCAGTGACTAATGCGCTTCGGGTGGAATCACAGTGAGGTCAGCGGACGGCGTGAATGATGGGATCTTTTCTCCCCTGATGTCACGGTCATATTCCAAGAAGACAGCAGGAGTCATCCATGTTTTATGTTTTGTATTAGACACGTTTGTAAATAGATATAATTTCAGTCAATGCTCATTTTTATTTAAAGGACATAAATGGTCTTTAGACCTCTGCCGCGTCTCCAGAAAGCAGACGTATCTGAGCGGGTCAGATGCCTCGTCCCGCTCCTTCCTCCCCCACAACTTTCCGTCCCGGGTCCTGGGGGAAGAGGCTGCAGCCTCCGGCAGCAGCTGCATCCTCCTTCCTCGGGCCTGTGCGCGCGTTGTGCGGTGGCCCGGACGCCGGAGTGACGAGCCGTGTGGTGCAATCGACGTCTGCGCCGCGCTCGGACTGACAGGCGCGGACGTCCAATGAAATAAGTCGACATATTGAGGCTGTCAAATCAAAGCCAAAGAGGAGGCGCTGTCCCGTCGTCGTCTGAATTACGTCATGCACAAACAGCTGGTCGTTGGCAAAAAAAAAAAATCTGAAAAAATGTAGACCAGCACAGCGCCTGAGAACTGCAGCCGGGCTGGAGCCCTCCACTAAGTATTTCGCTTGTAACGATGTTGCAACGGGAGCGTCTGGGCTCAGGATGGAGCCCCGCGAGCCTCCGCGTGCTTGTTTACACCTATCTCTGCGCTCTTGGAGGTGAGTCCCTTCCGCTCGGCGCGCGCGCGCGCGCGCGTGTGTGTGAGTGTGCGGCTTGGATTCACGGGAGCTGTTCCTTTTGTCGGTGGTGCTGAAATCCTCCACAGCAGCGGCGGCAGCGGCGTCGCCGCGTCCCGTTTCGCCTCCGAACCGCCGCCGCCGCGGATGCTTTTAGACCAAACGCTTTTCATTAACACGGGGCGGCTCCGGTTACGTGACGCGCGGGGAAGGTTGCTGCTAATTATGGCACTCAACGCACTGACAGATGCCCCTGAGCTCCACAGGAGAGCTCGCCAGGCTGGACGCTGCCTCTCGGCGCCTCTGGGCTTTATTCTATTTGTTTCCCACTTGTTATAAAGAAGCAGAGACAAGTTGAGGCTCGCTGTCATAGCGTTAGATCTCAGCAAACGCGAAGACGCCGAGCTTCCAGCCACATCTTTATTGTTTTGCCTTCAGACGTATTGATCATGGCCACATTTAATTGGATTCAGCGGCGATACTTAAGTTACATTTCAAATCTCTTTGAATGCAGTTATTTGTCACAGGAGGTGACCAAAAGTCCCTTCGTTATTGTGCTAGTATGATCTTGAAGAATGTTTTCTGGTCCTCAAGCGTCTTTGCTGCTTGAAACAAAGGCTCCAGCAGTGAATCCACCACCGCTGCTGCTGCTGAGCTCTGTGGAGACGTGAAGGTCTGTCTGCGGTTCCTGACGGACGCACTTGTTGCCGTTTTGCTCCATCAGTTTGTCTAAATCTTCTGACTTTGTTGAAAGCTCCACTCCCCCCCCCCAGTCCCCAGTCCCCAGTTCCCCCACTTTCTGTTCTTGTACATGTCACAAGGAGGAAACATCTTATATTCCAGCCTGGGTCTCATTGGGAGGGAAATTGGACGTGTGTGTGGTTTTTGCTGCTGACAGCGAGTGTGTGAGGCTGAAGTGAAGGTCCAGTAATCCTGCCTGGTTCTTACAGATGCCTCTCCTCTGGGAGCTGTTTACGAGACTTAAGGATCCTTCAAGATAATGAGAAATTTCAAAGAGTAGCTGCTCCAAAACATAAAGTTTAAAGACGGGCTGAGCGTTGGGGATAAATCTGTGGCTGAGATGACAAAAAGCAGGATTATGTCTATATTAAGCCTCTAACAGAGTAAAACAGTGGTTGGGAGGTTCTCGCTGACGAGATTAGTCAAATGAGGAGCGTGCAGTAAGAAGGCGGGTGAGCTCTGCTGCCATTTGTTAATCTTGAAGCGAGATGACTTTATTTAGCTGGTAAACAACTATATTTAGACAGTTCGCCGTGTTTACACCCCCGAGTGCGAGCGTGTTTGTGTGTTTACAGTGTGCGGCTGCTGGACTGGCGCCGCGGCTGCTGTGCTGCTTTCGGGTGCGTGTCCTTTGCCGAGTCTCGTTCATACGTGCGGACAGTTTGAGAGCACACGCGCGCCTTTATGTCGTTCACTCACATATTCAATTTGTCACAACGTTCCCAGCTGCCGATTTGTTTGAAATCAAAGAATCATAACTGTGTGACAGTTCTGACAAGTGGTGTGTGCACATCTGTACGCAGACGTGAAGGAGGATGAACCACGGCTAAAAATAATGCACCGCAAGCTGTCAACACTTGAAATTGCTGTGTTTATGTAAAGTGAGGAATAATAAAAACATTAGAATTTGTTTATTCGACTCTTAATCTGTAAAAGGATGAGTAAAAGACTGGGAAATGCCCTTAGTAATCGTCTTACAGAGCCTTTAAAGGGACTCGCCCCTCAGGCCACTTTATGTTTAGAGTGTGAGGAAGATTATTTATGATGTAATAAATGGTGATTTACTTGTGTACAAGGTTGTGTTGCCTGAAGGTTGGTGATAAAAGCGCATCCTAATTTAAAAATGTCATTTAAAGATGTGCAATCAGGATCCGCGTCTCGGTTCCAGAGGTGCAGAACGTCGGAAAGCGTTAAATCAACCTGTTCTGGCCTGACGTTCACTTTTAGTGATGCGTGGCAGGAAGCGTCTCTGTTTCCGTCATCGTCAGCTTTGCAGCGGCTCCGTGGCTCCTATTGATCCAGGTGTGGAGCGTCAGGCTGTGACGTGGACGCTTTCTCCTCGTCTCAGTCGCAGGAACCCGTGGAACGCAAGGACACGGAGCCTCAATGCAAAGGGCGTTTGCCCAGAATGGAGATGAGAGGCCTGAGATGAGATGAGGCCTCTCTGTGGGGATCCGTGTCCGGCTCCTGACGGTGCCGTGGCTTCAGCCCTGTTCTTCACTCTTAAGGCTGTGTCCGTAGGAGCAGCGTGAGCGCTAATGCTGCTCACAGGGAGCTGGGCCGCTCGACTCAGCGCCATCAACACGGAGGCAAAAGGCAGAGGCGAACGCGCGGCGGCGGCGGCGGCGGCTAATGGCAGCATTAGTTCCGTGAGCTCACTTACTGTCTCACTAAATCTGGGATGAATTGGGCTCACGCTGCTCTGGAGGCAGAGTCGCCAAATGTAGTATCTGAATACGAGCTGCAAATGAGACGAGAGGAAAGTGGAGACGTGTGTGACGCGCACACGTCACGCACGCACACACACACGCACGCACACACTCAGACGCACACGTGCACGCACGCACACACACGCACACACACTCAGACGCACGCACGCACACACACACAAACGCATACACACACACGCACGCACGCACGCACACACACACACACGCACACACACACACACACACACACACACAAACACGCACACACACGCACACACACACACACACACACACACACGCACACACACGCACACACGCACACACACTCAGACGCACACGTGCACGCACGCACACACACGCACACACGCACACACACACACGCACGCACACACACACACACGCATACACACACACACACACGCACGCACACACACACACACACACGCACACACACACACACACACACACACAAACACGCACACACACGCACACACACACACACACACACGCACACACACGCACACACGCGCACGCGCACACACGCACGCACGCACACACACACACACACACACACACACACACACCACACACACACACACACACACACACAAACACTCACCACAACACGCATACACGCGCGCGCACGCACTCACTCACTCACGCACGCACACACACACACGCATACACACACACGCACGCACGCACGCACACACACACACACGCACACACACACACACACACACACAAACACGCACACACACGCATACGCGCGCACACACGCACGCACACACACGCACACACGCACACGCACGCACACACACACACGCACGCACACACACACACACGCATACACACACACGCACGCACGCACGCACGCACGCACACACACGCACACACACGCATACACGCGCGCGCGCACGCACACACACACACACACACACGCACACACACACACACACATCTTCACATTGAGGATAATACAGATGTGCGCAGTCCCACACTTTGCTCCGCCGGCGTTCCGGCTCCCAGCGGTTCGGCCCGTGTTCTCCCCGCGCTGCTCATGGAGGTAATATGGCAGATTAAACCTGCCACTTGTCCCGCTGCTCTTTATATGCAGAGCCTTCGGTGGATCTAATCCGGGGATTTGACATTATACGGGACGGGAGTGCGCTCGCATACATGCAGCTCCGTCTGAGAGGAGTTAAAGCGTGTGATCCCGTGTTTAGATGAGCAGGTTCTCCTGAGGCTGAGGGGTTTAAGGCGGCGCTGCGGACGGGGCGACCTCCGCCTTTATTGCCTTTGTTGTCTTTATTCTCACCCATGAATCCGTCGCCGCTTGTGTTTATTCGTGAGCCACTGTGTTCTGTGCTCAGAGGACCAGAAGACGCCCCCCCCCCCCCCCCCCCCACACACACACACCACCATCAGGTCAACATTTGCATGGTCTCCCTGCTTGTCGTCACTTAAAGACCCCCCCCCCCCACTAACGCCCCCTGTCCCCCACAGATTGCCTTTTTGTGACTGAATACTTCACCCGCACGCCTCGTAAGCTGAACGCCTTCAACTCGTTCGCCAGCGTGGAACTGTTCCACTTCAATGTGCCTGACGACACCATGATGGCCGTATGGAACCTCATCACCTTCAAGGAGCAGGGGGGCACGTTTGGAGACAGCTGCCCCAACCGCAACGTGACTGTGTAAGTCCCGCTGGTCCCGTTGTTGGACCCCACCCATAAACAGCGCCACTGAGCCTTTCTGCTCATTCTACGATGTTGTCTGGCTTCTTCTTCTGTGTTCCTGTGACGTCGCTGACTTGGTCATTACATCGACTGAAGCTGGGTGTGATTGTGTTATGATTTAAACAGAAGGCGCCATCTGCGCTGCTGTCGTCAGCGGCTCCTATGGATGAGTTCCACCGTTTGGCTGGTGCCGCCGTTGTTGATGAAAACATTAGCACTAACAGGAAATTGAATGTTGGCTTTGTGATTAATAGGTACTTCAGGTCCGGGGCACCGCCAGTAATCAACCCCCTGCACACCCGCTTCCCGCGCGACACGGCGGTCCCCGGGTCCTTCGCCGTGACGCTGACCTGGACGCTCCCCAACCGCACCACGGGGGCGTTCAACGTGAGCAGCCCCCTCCCCGGAGACTGGTTCCTGGCCGCACATTTACCCAAGGATGAGGGCAAAATCTCCGTCAAGGTGAACCTGAACCACAGAACACAGAAATGCACAGTGTAGAATGGATCCCACTGGAGCAGGAGCAGGAGAGCTCCCACTGTGGGAAACACGGGGTTTATTTATGTAACTACATTTACAGCTGAGATAAGTTCTGTTCATGAAGGAAAGGCGTGGCATAAACATGATGGGAGCGAATTTGTGGGATTAGTATTCCAGCTCGTGTTGCAGAGCTTAAAGAGGCAGAACGGGGCCGGGGACTTCTCTACATCTCGTCCTGTTCTCCTGTTTGGCCGTAAACACCTGCTGATTTCCATTTCAGGCTATTCATTTGTCACCGGCGCCGGTTCCGTTGTGCCTCCTTTGCGGGCGGACTGCGCCTGCACAACAATCAGAAATACCATCAAAAGCCGCCGTGGACGCGGCGCACAAAAGAATTGGTTTGCCGCGGTGTCACAGGCGGAGACACGTGGCCGCGCCCCGTCGCCGCGCCGCGCGCACGCAAACGGCGCGCCTTTCACACATTCCGCCCTGTGAGGCGATGTTCAAGCGAACTGCTCCTTTCTTTGGGCCGTGATATTTTCCGGTAACGCGGCTGGAAACAGCGCGAGCGCAACGGCGGCCGCACGCGGCGTTTCAGGCGATCTCCGTTAAATGCTGCGTTTAGCGGAAAGAAGCGGCGGTGAGCTGCGTTTCCTGTCACGCGGTCCCCAGAGGCGGCGTGGGGGTCGCTGCGTGGACGCGCTCCGTCCGCGGGGGTCGCTGCGTGGACGCGCTCCGTCCGCGGGGGTCGCTGCGTGGACGCGTCCGTGGAGCCACGAGGCCTCGCTTCCGTCTCCTGCTTGAACCTCATCGCACTTTCACCGGAACAAAAAGCAACATTAGATAACGTTGTTGACACTTTTTAATTTGCACGCTTGGTTGCACGACGAGCTGATTCGAAGTCATTACACTTGATACAAAGCTTAGCGCGAGCGAGGAAAAGAATATTAGCTGTTTATCCGACCGTGCGGTCATCACCGCTGCGTCTGTAGATGTTTGCGGGTGTGTCGCAACCAAACGTGTGCATCGAGGAGCAACTTAGTGAAGAAGTCTGTTACACAATCAACTCAGGAAGGAGTGTTCATCATTTCATCTTTATGACGCTCATTAAGTCACAGTTGGCCCGAACAGCGCATGCTGACTTTTTATTACTTCCTATAGAAATATACTTATATGTATTCTATATATGTTTCTTCATTTATATCGTATACCATTTTGCAATATTATTACTGTACTCAGACTTCGTTATTGGCCTAGTTCTTCATTTAAGCAACAAACACATCAGTTACTGGATAAACAGCTTTACAATCAAACCCAATGCATCTAATGTTAGAGTGATTCACCGTAAACAGGAGTGTAACGGCTTAAAACGTGGTTAGACGCACTAACTACCGTACCACTGTCATAGTGGAGGACGGAGCATTTACTGCAGCTCTGCTGTGATGGATTGCATTATAGCGTGTACTTATATCTACTGTAATAAACTGGACAGTCAGTGCATATCGTCTTAGTGGAGCAGTTGAAATAGGGCTATTAATGCTCTATAGTCTAAATGTAGCTCGAGACGGTTTAACATCCTGTCAAAATGGAAATTCCTGGACAAATAAATGATTCCTCAAATTCTTTTTTGGCAAGAAAATGATCAAACAGCATCAAAAGCTGCCTGCAGTTACTCGCTGAAGCTTAATTGAAGCCTTTTGAACTGGGTCCTGGAGACGCGTGCAGGTCCCGGTGACAGGCCGTAATAAATCAGAGGGTCACCTCGGCGGCTGGCGAGTAATGACATGCCACAGTAATTGTGACTCGGGCACAGAGGTTAGTTGGCAGCGACGCGGGGCCTCATTCTGCATTCACACCTGTCCCCCTGCATCAGGTGAAACGCGCCCCCTTCCTTTCAAAAACACATTTCACCAGCGATCATGTGCAGAACCAAGCCTCGCTCATCTCACACTAATGGACATCGAGCATTAAAGCCTCAAAACAACAGGAGTGAAATAGCAGGTGCGCGTTACGCTGAGTGATATGAATCCTGCAGGCTGACGAGCTTCATGCACACAGTCCATTAGGAATTCGCAGCCGGTCACAGCAGCGACTGATCTTCTCTTTGGCAGCGTTTGAGGCCCATTGGTGAGTGACCGCCGTGCTCTCTTTGCAGGGACTGTCTGAGGAATGCCAGTACCTGTTCCAACCGCAGCTCATCGTCCAGAGGATAATTGGAATATCGGTGCTCTATCCTGGATACTTCATCGACCAGATGATCCCTGTCCATAATAGATCAGCGCTTTACAAGTAAGTCTTCCAAGAAGTGAAGCTAAAGATAGGTTCACTGACGTCACACACATGGTTGTGAGCGGCTAAAGAGAAAAATAAACTTTTTTACTGCCACAATCTATCGCCCCAGGCCTCATTTTAAATTATGATTTTCCTGGAGTCTTCTATATAAGCTTGGGTTGCATTTTCATAAAAAAGATGCAATTTCCTTGTGTGTGTTCACCTTTATTAACTCTGCCAAGCCTAAAATTCACCTCAGTGTTTTCAGCAGAGCATTGTGGGTTTTTTCCCAAGCCCTATTTTCATTTATTGATTTTTTCAAGATCAATAAGGTCTTAAATCCCAAAAGCAATTTATATACAGTAGCTAAAAAGATAGACACAGTTTTTTTTCTTAGGAATAATATTTTACACATCCTACATATTGTAAACAAACATATTAACTTGAGTGTTTATGGATATTATACATTGCTTTATCTCTGTCGGTGCACAGCTTTCAGCAAACGGCTGCTGTCCCTGTCTTAAACACCTGTGTGTGTGTGCGTGTGTGTGTGTGTGTGTGTGTGTGTGTGTGTGTGCAGAGTGTTCATCCCCAATTATATATCAAAGGTGAAGGTTCAGCTGGTAAACTGCAGCACCAAGAACAGGAGCAGTGACAGTTGTCCCGTGGTTCTGAAGATAAGAGCGCGGGCGCCACCGGTGCATAACTCGAGTGCCCTCGACTGCAGGGAGTGGAACCCTTGTGAATTAGAAAGCGTCGTACCTGCCTGGGAACAATGGTACTACATCCTGGTGGAGAGATATCTGAGCAACTCCGATGTCTACTTTCGCATCGGGGTGCAGGTCACAGGTCTGTGTCTTATTTCCTTTTTATCTCCCCAAAGTAAAGCTGCAATGATTTGTCGTTACAACCAGCAATCGAGTCGTACTCATTTGGTATCATCAGATTACAGTGGGTCTGACTATGCAGGTTTATTGGTAGTATGTTGGTTGAAAATGACCCTTTCTGCACAAATATTGCAGCAAAATAGTAAATAAGAAAGTAGAGTCATGTTACATCATTTACAAAGTAAACAATGCAGAAATGAAGCCAGTAAGTCACATTTACCCTGCAAAGCTATTAAATCGAAGCCGCCACAGCATATTAGGCTGCTACACAGATGTTAAATAATCACAGGAAAATATTTACACTCATCATCGTTGTTTGAAGCCCGTTTCCTTTTTAAAACTATTTTTAATAATGTGGCACAAAAGATTTGGAACTGATCCAGATTTATTATTTCCCGCTTCTGCTCTTATTGTGAAAGGTTTGTTTGCAACGTTAATCACAACCTTCTCTACTGCGACGTGGAAGCCACTGTGTAAGTGAGAGTATTTTACCAATTAGAACACTGTTAGTCATTATTAGCAGCGACGTGTTGGAACTTCTCTTTTTATCCTATCGTTTTCAAACAAATTGAGATAACGTTTATCGCCGCCATCGTTTGTCTGTTTTACTTCCAGCGTTCATTATTTTTCTCCCTGCTGCTCTGGATGTGTAATTTAAGATCACAGTGCTGTCATCAATTAGACCAAAGTGGATTTGTGCATCATATTATAACTAATATGCTGAATTACACAGGCGTATGGCTTTTAATTAGACCCAACGAGCAGTTCTTTGGTGGAACCGAGTCCGCGTCTCACTCATCGGATCCGCGGGGCAGGAATTGAATTCTGGACATGTGTTCTGAAAAGGGGAACGGGCAGCCAGGCACAGCCAGGCCATTAGGAGGCTTGTTGGAGAAAAGGCCAGAGCCCAAACGGAGGCGGTTCACACGCGTCTGCTAAGAGGCCACTGATACCGCGCTTAAGTGCTACATGCTGCTTTTGGGTTGAGCAGAGCCAGGACATTCTTTAGGCTCACTCCACAGGGAGGGCTCACAAATCAGTGGGAAGCCCACTACCGTGGAGCCAACACCTCCCCCTGTTCGCCACTGTACTGTGCACTTTGTCACCATAGCAACACAGACACTAATTATTCACACTTTGTCTTTCGCCCTCTCTGCCTGGCAGATCTTACTTGACCTTTTGTGGATTTAAATTAAAGAAGAGCTCAGGTTCAGGGAGAAAATGCCACGCGGAGTCGTCACCTTCTCCCGCTTCCACGCTGTTATTGGTTATTGTTGTTATGAGGTGTCTCAGAAATCGGTGCTCTTATGTGAAATCACACCAATTTGCAGGTATCGCGGCCACTGGCAGACACAAAGTGCTAAAACTAGCTCGCACTCCATTATTTATTATTGCTGTTTAAACGGCGTTTTCGCCGTAGGTGTCCTGCTCTCCGCTGATTACTGGAAACTGAGGAGCGCTCCTGTTGATGAAAGCAAAGCCAAGCATATTCTTTGGACTGTGATTGCTAAGAGGCCGTGCGTTTACACAACGCCTCCTTCCTCACACAGCATTAGGATAATAACCGATTTACACAGATTTGACTTATTTTTGCTGAAGTTTAATTCAAGCCGGCAATATTTGGCGCTTCCGTATTTTCCGAGCTGCACAAACGGACGCCGCGATGCTTCAAACCCTTTCAAAAACAACACTACGCAAACACTTGTGAGCTGGAAGAGCCTTTGAAACGCTGCTCCCAAGGGGATCGGTGGTGCTTTATGGTCCTCTCCGTCAGCGCTGGTTTTGCAGTGGGCTTCTTTTGTGCTTAGTTAAAACAGGCCGTGTGCAATTACTGCGAGTATTTGTCTCATTAAAAACCATGTCGAGCTCTGAACCTCGCTGTTTGCGTTGGGGACGACAGCCAAGGGGGATCGTCGCAAACATTTGCAAAAGCGCGTATAATAATGCACATCTCACCCGGTTCTAAGTGTTTGTTTGTGCCGCTCATTGACTCGACCGTGACGTGACGCGCGGTGCATTTGGACCTCCATCACGACCGGCCTTCGCTTCCCGCCCCACAGATTGCTCCAAGTCCAACCTGTCCAAGGACCAAGCGCAGCCCAGCTCCTCCATGAACATGCCCCAGTCCTTCGGCTCGGCCATGGGCTTCTCCCTGTCGGACACGCTGGCGGCGGCGGCGCTGCCCGGCCTGTCGCACAACGCCAGCGGCGCGCGCGCCTCGGAGGACGGCGTCGTCTACCTGGCGCCCGCCGCCGACGCCAACAAGTGCTGGCCCATCCGGCCGACGCTGCGCAACGAGCTGGACACCTTCTCCGTGCACTTCTACGTCTTCTTCGGCCCAAACATATCGATCCCGCCGGACCGGGCGGCCGTGTTCGCCATCAACCTCATGCCGGTGTTGGACAGCGGAGGGGTCCTCAACATGGAGCTGAAGCTCAACACGGTGAGTTCAAGATCCCGCTGCATTGTGTTCAAATATGAAGCATCAACAGGAAATGCATGGTTTCCAGGAGACAAGAATTAGGTGGAGACAAAACATGCAGCGAACAGCGGTGAATAATTGGGCTGGTTACGTGTCTGGCTGAGCTGTGCTGCTAAATATGGATGCTCATATGGCCGCGGAGTTTGCTGTGGCAGCTGAAAAGGTTCGCGGGGAAGCAGGCGCCAGTGTTTGGGCTCGTGACATATGTCCCTAATTGAGAGCAAACACAATGCAAAAATCAGCCAAACGGGATGTGCTGTGTCTTTGTAGCGCTGTCCCTCCAACAGCAAAGCATTGCGTATGCACCTGCTGTGGCTCTGGGAGTCTGCAGGGAGCCAGATGCTGGAGAGCGGCGCTGGCAGATGGACTTTTAAAGATTTTACTTGTAATGGAAAGTATTGGAGCCAGCGTTGAAATAAGCAGGGGATGAGGGATAGCGCTAACAGATCTCTTTGATTGTTCAGTTCAAAGGAAAACACTGACATTTTGGGAAATGCACTTTTTTCCCCTGTCTTCCTGGGAGATAGATTGATATCGGTTTCATCTCCCTGCATTCAGAACAGATATTGGTCAAGGGCGGTTTCAGCCCATGGTGCCTGTGGCTCGGCCCGAAGGAGGGGAGCAGGTGGAAGAAGATGAAAGAACAACTGCGCCTGTCCGACAATTTAAATACTGACAGACCTGGTTGGACACCAGCTCCTTTAGCTGTTTCCTTGAACCTGTCATCAGCAGAATGCTACGAAGGCTCACATTTCTCATATTCTCAGCTCTGTTGTTGCTTGAAAGCGACTGTGGACTCGGCAGCAGCGCGTTGTGATCGAAGGCTCCCAAACAGCGATTGAACAGACCTTGAGGAGGGTTTGCTTTATCAACCGTTCATCAATTTCAAATCGAGTCGGGTGTTACGTCTTGTTTTTCCAGCAGACTCGCCGCCGATAAATCACTTGCACTTCGTTTTCGGGTTGCGCCGGTTCTGCAAAGAGCAGCTTCCATGCAGCTGCTTCCAGCGCCTCCGTGTGAATGGGAACATTGGACGTGCTCGCGTGCGCGGGAGCCGCCGACCTTCCTTCGAACGCGGCCCGCGCATTTCTGCAGCCGCCGCGCGGACGGCGCCGTGGTGGAACCCGCTCCCGATCGTCCTCTCAGCTCTCAGACGCGTTCTTCACACAGAATGTCACGCTGTATTATTCTGCGGACAGATTTCTCCCCTCTCAGCGCTGATCTGTCACTCGCTTGTCAGAGGTGCAGGATCCGGTCGGCGGCTGCCATCGGGCGACTGCGGCAGATTTGCAGGGCTTTAGGAGACAATAGCTGGAGCTGCTTGTCTGCCCTGCATCAGTCGTGTGAAGGGAATGCATATGGCTTTTACTCCCAGTGACACCTCCACTGGCAGCGCATCGCTTTTGCCGCTTCAGTTCCGTTCTTCAAAGTTTTTTTCAGGTACAGTGAGGCATTTGGTGAAGGATTGTAAAAGCTAAGCATTAGTCTTCCATATACATTCACTCTATGAACCTCACGTCTGGCAAAATGAAACCACCCTGGCATCCCGATGCTGCGGCAGCAGACCAGCAATAAAGTGGATTAAATGTGTTCACACCTGAGTCGCCTCTTGGCCTCCACATATGAGAGCGTGTTTGTAATTTGATTTGGAAGTATTGAACATGGAGACGTATGAGCCAGCGACGAGCGGCACCGGTGTGACGCGCTCCAATCCTTCTGCCGAATACGAGGCCGCTCGGCTTCTCCTTTAATTCAAATTGCGGCGCTCTTTAATTAGTTTGCTCACTGGGATGTTGAGCCTTTGGTTCATGCGCCGTGTTCAGCCGCGGGGTTGGATCCGCTGGCTTTGTGTCCCACCTGGCACGTCCTCAGCCCAACTCCAGGGAAATCCAGCAGAGCCGAAGCCACACGAGTTCACAGCAGAACTCGTGAGCTCTCCTCTGTTTGTGCAATGCTATTGTTCTATATGCGCTGTTGTTGTATGAAGATGCTAATTGAGTCTTTCTGGAGTATTTTGCTCAGGTCAGTGACCTTGAGCGTTGAATTACCGGAGGATAGAGCCCCTGATTGAATTATGCCCTGCCACTCACATTTAACAATCACAATCAACAGCTGCTTAATGAAGCAGGCATATAATTCACAACATTAAGTATGATTAATGTAGCGGCGTTCACAAACAGCGTTACACAGTCCTGCACAAGATAACAATAAATAAAAGCCCAGACTGAATTAAGGTTTAACACCAGACGGGAATTTAAAACGTGTACAGTGAAAAGGCAAAAGAAAAACAGCAGAAAGATGCACAGTGGTCATTTTGAACAACAGGAGCTTGAGCTGAGAGTCAGCTTCAGTCTCCAAACCTATCAGTAAAATCTTAATTTCAGCTCCACACAGACATCAGGGCGAAGGAGGAAACAAAGGAGCTTCCTAGTTTAACGCTCACCAGTGGCTCGGATGATGGATGTGAGAAGGATCAGACGCGTCCGCCAATAATCGCCTCCATCTCGCTTCCGTAATTTCACGTGTTTCCTGGTGACCCAGGATGTTTCTGGGCCTCAAACAGGCAGAGATAGTTTGTCAAGGTGTTATCCACCCGAGGGGTGCGTCAGTGCAGCGACATGTGGTCTCTGAAGCCTGCGTCACTCGCCTCTGACTGTCACCAACACAGCAGAGCTGCTGCAGTTCATCATATGTGGATAAATAACTCTGCATATTCTGTGTTTTGAGGATACAGAACATCGGAATCTCATCGCTTCTTTCCATTTAGGGGCTCATTCAAATTCAAAGCATCACAGTAAATCAAAGGCCTGTTAGCTCGGTGTGAAGCGGCTGAGACCGCGTCCTAAACAAGGTCCCAGTGCAGTGGTTTGCTTCCTGAGACTGGGTTGGCTTTGTGAGAACTCTGACCTGCAGGTGGTTTTACAGGAAAAGGTCCGAGGATGAACTGAGTGAGGACATTTGGGCCTGGTGTGGGTTAAAGCGCCGGTGAGCCGGGTCTGACGGGGCTCGGAGGAACCCTGATGGCAGGCGCTCATCTCTGAGGGTTTCCTGACCTGTGTGTGTGTGTGTGTGTGTGTGTGTGTGTGTGTGTGTGTGTGTGTGTGTGTGTGTGTGTGTGTGTGTGTGTGTGTGTGTGTGGTGGCACTGGATGCTACCATCTGTGAGTGCTTCCCAATCCTTCATCCTGGTACTTTGGAAAGGCCAGCTGTCATGATTAAGTATTACAACCAGGAGGTTCGGGGCCAGATGGTGAGTTTAGGAAGTTTGAAACTTCAGCACCTGGCAAAGCGTTTGTTGAGTCATTGCATTAATCAGCAACGTTACGGCTTCTTTGCGTTGACATTATGCTCGTTTGGTGCTAAAGGGCTGATGGGAATCTTATTTATTCAAGCCATAATTGCCTTCTGAACATTATCCTTGGCGCCGGTTCTATTTCCCTTCGGACACGGAGCAAATGCACCGACGTGCTGGATGTTGTTCGTCTGTTGGGCTTTTGTTTGACTGTCAAACTCACATCAACACTGTAAACTGCACCTAACGGGCTCTGCGCCACCGGAGGAAGAGGCGCTGAATGATCAGGAGGCATCTTGAAGCTTATGAAGTGTCAGATTTAGTACTTGAGTCCACAATGCTCCTCTTTCTGTCTGGCTGCTGTTTGTGCACCTGTTGCTCAAACACAAACGCACCAAATGGGGCTGTAGTGGCCTCCGAACGTCTCCTCACAATGAATCACTCTGTAAAAGCACACTGCGTTTCTCGGGTGAATCTCCAGTATTTCCGTCTTTTTGTTTTTTCCCGTGAGCGTGTTAATGTATAATTGATGCTTTAAGGAGATAAACTGTCAACATCTTCATCTCGGCGCCTCAGGCAGACTGGAGCAGAGCGCTGCGCTCCGTTTGGTGGTTTTGCGGGTTTTGGATGAGCCGCTGAGGCTCAATTGGAGCTGAGGCGCTGGTGGCGGCTCGCGGCTGACGTTTGCCTGTGTGTCGTCCTGCAGTCGGCGCTGAAGGGAGCTAACGTCACCGTGTTCGGATGCCTGAACCATGGGATGCCTCTCTTCCTGCGGGAAAACTCCTCGCTGAAATGTGAATCGGGTATGAAACCTCCTCCTGTAACTTTACTATGAACTTTACAATGTACTTTACTATATACTTTACAATGTACTTTACTATGTACTGCACCTTAACAGCTAAAAATGACAACTCCTAAATTCGTGACTGTTCATACACAGTTTACAGTTGGTTTAATGGCACTTCAAGCTCAGTGTAAATTCTCTCTCTATTTGTTTTGGTCACTCCACCTGTTCTGTTATTTCATTCACGTAAAGCTGCTTTAATCTTGCACCCGTCGTTCCTTCCTCCATGGTAGAGTCGGGGGCCGGGTTCTTCCTGTCTGTGAACGCCTCCACCAACATCACCAAGCTGAGGATTCCTTACCCTCAGACAGGCACCTGGTACCTCAGCCTGCGCTCCCTGTGCGCCACCGAACACGGGTGAGACTGTAACACACTATTAGGCATTAGTTAAGCATGAAGAGCCATAATTATTTAAGAGGCATCATCATTTCTTTTATTCTAAATCAAAAAGCATGTACTTTTAATCATTCATATGTTCACATTTGTCATATTTAAGTTAGATACACAAGAAATGTATAAAGTTGAAGTAAATTATTAAAACATTATCTTATCGTTTAGTTTAATAGATGATTTTTAAAACATTTCTCATTTCTCAACATCTCATCATTTTGGAGGTTTGCTCAAACAGAGCCAGATAACTGTACAGTAGCTCTGTCTTTATGCTAAGCTAAGTTTGTCAACTCATCTCTTCATGTAACTCTGGGAAGAAAACGCATATTTCCCACGATGCCAAACCATTTCTTTGCCACGGGAACAGCAGCGCTAATTGTCTCGTTTGCTCTAGTCGTGGACCAGAATGTTTTTTTGACATTTACAAGCTGAAAATCACTACAACCAGTTGAATGACTGTTGTTCATACATTTCTGACAGCTTCATAATCAGCTCTTTGGCTCCTTCCCAGAGCCCCACAGCAACCTCTGTGAGACAATATTTGCTGTCAATTACAAGAAGGCAACTGCAAAATGGCACATTCAGTATTTCTTAAAAACCCATCTTCATCTGACAATCACTATGTTCACCAAAATTAATAATGAAGGCACCCGGGCGCTGTTTAAATGGCGCCATCTGCCGAATGGCAGATTCCTGAAGGTGCCTCTGGTGGACACACATACAGCAGCAGTGACCAGTGGATTCCTCTCTACCTGGTATTTCCATGGCAGCTGCAGTGCAATGAACCCAACAACAAGCAGGATGAATTAAAGTCAAGCTTTGCACATCATTTTGTGGCATCATTCAAGTAGAAATTATCAGGAGACAGTAGTTTGGTCTCCAAAGCAGCATCATAATGTTTTTGGTGTTTTCTACTCTTTCATTGCTTCTATCACTGCTTGTCAGTATCACTGTTGTTCTTCCCACCTACAGTCTAACCCACGGATGACTGCTATGAGCGCACACTGAGTGTTTCAGTTTTGTTTAAAGCCATTGTGAGAAATCTTGGAGCGAGAATGTGGGAAGTTTCCATCAAGTTGTCTCCCGGAGTTCTTAAGTATTAGCCATTCGGCAGATTGAGCTGTTTTGCCAAACCCTTAATGGCATGAAAATGTGAACAGAATGAAATTAAGCAGACTTTTCTCTGGCCTCTTGGGAGTTCCAAATGAATTTGAATAACAGATAATAACAGATGGCGTGGGATACGGACTCCTCACACAGACAACATTGCTGAGGTATGAAGATGCCGCAAGAATCCGAGTTAGTTTCCCACTCACGTTAAATCAGTCAGGCCTCGTTAGAGGAGAGCAGAGGTCCCGTGAATGACAGGTGCTCTTCAAGGCTACAATTAAGTCGATTGATAAAACTTCACAATAAAGAAGTAAGCAGCTGTCTCAATTAAAAATGGATCCTGGCAAAAGGCAGAGAAACACATTTACAGTATTACCATCTGGAGTTTCATTCGCTGTGATTGATTGTGGGAGCGAACAATTAGGAGCGCAACAATGTGGGCTCAGACCTGCCAGAGTTCCTCCATCCCAGCGCCAGACATGAACAGGAGATGTTCCTGCGCTGGTTATGAAACCCACGTGTGTGCATTCTGATGCTGCTCTTCAAAGATATTCTCAGAAATAGAGCAAAAGGAGGCAGCGGAGCCGCGTGCAGGTGGGCTGTGTACCTAATTAAGATAAGTAATGCAGGTTAATCTGTCAGAGAGGAACTCTACAGTTGAGGCTGGTCTCCAACGCACAGACCTCATTTGTGGGGAATTACTTTTGTAATTGCTTTATAAATTCGGAGATGGTACGAGGTGGCCGAGTCCGACATCTGACGATACTAAAACTGCAAAGTGCCGAAGTGCTGAGAAGCCGCAGGTATCGCGCAGTGAACGTGCAGGTTAGTGGCCTCCTCCACTGTGCGTTCAGGACGTTACGGCCGTCGGTCCACTGGCTGAAGGGCCGTTTCCGCTGCAAAGCAAACTCCTTACTGTGCCTAATCGGAGCCTCCTGCTCTCCTGCTGAACGCTGAACCCGCCTGTCTGTGACTTTTGCAGATTTGAGACGTGCACCAACGTCACGGCCGAGGTCTACATGCGCTCGTACCTGACTCCCTGCATCAACGACTGCGGGACGTACGGCCAGTGCAAGCTCCTGAGAACCAACAACTACCTTTACGCCGCGTGCGAGTGCAAAGCAGGTGACGTCCGCTGCTTCACGGTGCTGCTGTTTTTGTGGGTGTGCGGGTTGGAAGTTTTAGCCCTTAATTGCATTCGCTGTACAATGAGTGAGCTGTGGGAGACAATTACCAACAAAACATTCGGTTGATAGATTGGAAACAGTGCAAAGAACATGGCCATAAATGAATAATTAAAAGGGATTTTCTGAAAAAAATGAGAAGAAGCAGAAGCTTTTGTGCACACGAGCAAATCAAATATTTATAAGGAAACTGGGTCATGACTGTTACAAAGGCTGTCTGATTTGTTGGAAGATACATCATGCAGAGTGACAAGGAAATGGAGGCGAGGAAGGTGCGATGACGCAGGTCATCTTCCAGGTCTGAACTGACAATTCAGTGATTAAATTGTACGTGCCCATAAAGCAGCCGGGCATTAATCTTCTAATAGAAGCCGTTTTGATAAGACAATAAAACACGCTCTTAATTACGAACAGCTTTTCAATAAAAGATGAGCTTATGGAACTAAACAAAGCATGTCCTCTGAGGCCGTTTTAATCCTGCCTTTGATCTCCTCTTATCACAGCCGCTTTCTCCGCGCCTCGGTTCCTTGTCATACTTCATATGTGTGACTCCTTCCTGGCAGGCACTTTGCATTCAGCACTTGCCCTTGGCCTGTCTCGCACTGCAAAGCCTCCGCTCAACAGTGCTCAAGAATATTTAATTCACACTGTCTTATCCAATCCACCACTTGATTAGGATCCAATTCGAGTGGCGAAGCAGTGGTGTTTTAGCACAGAAGGGAGTTCACACCAGGAGGCTCTATTGTGCAGAGTAAACAGCTTCACGCATATGTGGTTTGGCTTATTTTGCACAGAAAGAAATGTCTGTTTATGCGAAGGGCTTGATAAAAGATTCATATTGTCAAGGGATAAATATTTTATCCATTTTTAAGAGACACTTTAAAGCAGAGATTTCGAGACAAATTGATTCATCTATAGTAGTTTCTTTTCAAGCCCGTAGCCAGAATATTTAAGGAGACTATTCTAAAGTTTATTTAGAGTTTAAGGAAACTGAAACGGATTGAACTACAGGATTTTTCCAACCTTAGAAGCCCAAAGGCCCACGAATCCCTCCTCCTTCAGATTCCTGTGTAGTTCCTTAGATCCACATTAGTCTTAGTATTTACTGTGTTTGTGTGTGTTTTTGTGTTTGTGTTTGTGTGTGTGTGTGTGTGTGTGTGTGTGTGTGCATGTGTGTGTGTGTCTGTGTGTGTGTGTGCATGTGTGTGTGTGTGTTTGTGTGTGTGTGTGTGTGTGTGCGTGCGTGCGTGCGTGTGTGTGTGTGCATGTGTGCGTGTGTGTGTGCATGTGCGTGTGTGTGTGTCTGTGTCAGGCTGGGAGGGCTGGGGCTGCACAGACAACTCGGAGGCCTACTCCTACAGCTTCCAGCTCCTCTCCACCCTCCTGCTCTGCCTCAGCAACCTGATGTTCGTGCCGCCTGTGGCCATCGCCATCCGCAGCCACTACCTGCTGGAGGCCTCTGTCTACATCTTCACCATGTTCTTCTCCACTGTGAGTGACAGGCGGCTTGATACCAGTTAAAGGCTTGTGGGTGTGGACGGGTGCAGACGCGCCTGCTCTTATAGAAGGAATTGAGCGGTTCACAACCGTCCCAGCTGCTTAAGGCGGTCCTGTGGTGTCTCTGACCAATAGTTGGTCTATGGACCAATGCTTTAAATACACAAAGAAAGCAAAATGGAAAAATTCAAAATCTGCCTTTGTCCTGTAGATATTTAATGAGGGAGAAATCCACTCAGCAGGTTTGCTACTGCAGGCTGAGGTCACCCTGACTTAACAAAGCTACTACATTTATCTGAATGGGGACCCCCCGTCAGCCCAGCGCCGGTAGCAGATGTCTCTGTGGTGTGTTGTCCACTGAGCTCATCAGCGTGTTCACTGTACTGAGTGTGTGCTGTCCTTCCTCCCTGCCAGTTCTACCACGCATGCGACCAGCCGGGCATCGTCGTCTTCTGCATCATGGAGTACGACGTCCTGCAGTTCTGCGACTTCCTCGGCTCGCTCATGTCCGTGTGGGTGACTGTCATTGCCATGGCCCGGCTCAAGTCCATCATCAAACAGGTAAAAAAACCCTTCTACGGTCCAAGTGTTGTGAGTCGATCATCGCAGAGGCTCCAGCACAACATCAAGCTCAGCTTTCAAATGCTTCAAGACACGAAAGAATTCAGATCCAACAGGTTAAAACCGAGATCTAGAGGAGCTGGAGTAGAACGCTGCTGTCATCTACTGGGCTGTTTACTGGTGTCGCCTGTGGGTCTGTGGGTCTGTGGATTTGTGGTTCTGTGGGTCTGTGGGTCTGTGATTCTGTGGGTCTGTGGGTCTGTGGATTTGTGGGTCTGTGGGTCTGTGGATTTGTGGTTCTGTGGGTCTGTGGGTCTGTGGTTCAGTGGGTCTGTGGCTCTGTGATTCTGTGGGCCTGTGGGTCTGTGGGTCTGTGATTCTGTGATTCTGTGGGTCTGTGGGTCTGTGGGTCTGTGATTCTGTGGGTCTGTGGCTCTGTGATTCTGTGGGCCTGTGGGTCTGTGGGTCTGTGATTCTGTGGGTCTGTGATTCTGTGGGCCTGTGGGTCTGTGGGTCTGGTCATGCTGCTGTGGTCTGGCGGCACGAGGCCTGAAAAGCTGCAGAGCTGCAGAGCTGCGTAGATGAATGAAGGAGCATCTGAGCTCCATAAACGGACAGACGAATGTGTTGGAGTGGGCGGCGCTTGGTGCAGCATCCCTGCCTGTTGACATATTGCGGTGAATAACAGTAAACACTAACAGATGCACCTTCTCCCCGGGTCACTCGCTGGCTGAGCACCAGGCCGTCCTGTGTGTGAATGCGTCTGTGTCCATAAACCAGACGCGGGGGGAGGAGGGGGGAGGAGGGGGGAGTCTGCCAGCATCTGCTGTACTCCAGAGTTTTCAGTGCTGCTGATGGCTGCAGAACGCAGTCACTAATCAAATCACACGTGTCAGGACCGAGAGGTGGAACCGCGCGTCGGCGCCGGAGCCGGAGCCGGAGCGTGCGCTCCTTTGTTTGTTGTTCGGATCTTTGCAGGTCCCCACGAGCGGAATACTTTACAAGCGCTTTCTTCTAGTTCACATGAAAAAGACCTTCAGGAACTGCTGAAGGTTGTTTTCCTCAGGGTTTTCTCATTTGTAAAACGAGCTTTGCATCAAATACCTGAAACAAATTTGTTTTTCACTGAATGTTCTCCCATTAAAACCGAGGACTTGTCTCATACTTGTGGTCCTGTGGTTCTGACCAAAGGATGTGGTACTAAACTCAAACACTCAAAGCCAGTTTATGAACCAAACAGCAGATAAAATGAATATCTGTCGACCACAGCTGCAACAAAATGTTGGAAGCTGAGAAAAGAATAATTATAATTAGAAGTCAATTTCAGGGTTTTTAAACTCAAAGCTGCTTCCTTTCATTGTTGACTTTAACACACGGCATGTGCTTCTACTCCACACATGCACCACTACTCTAGAGTGTAAATCTGTATCAGCAGCCACGAAAATATATGTGTCAGCTAAAAATAGCCTGTGTCACATTGACACACAATGATAAATTACAGTGAACGCAGCGGCGGTGAGCGATTATGCATCACGCCTGCATGTGCGCGTGCACGCGCGTGTTGGCGGCTGTTGTCTGGTCCAGCGGTGCAGCATGACTGATGACTGGACCGCGCGGGTCCTCCGGCTGCGGCGCCGCTCCTCTCTCCTCGGTCTGGGCCAATTAGTCGTGCTCGGCTGCAGGCGGCTCATCCCTTCGCGGCTGCAGGTTCCCCCATTGTTATCAGGGCGCCGCCTCCCAGTCGGAGGCGCCGCCCCCGGGCGTGGTGCACGGGCTGGCGCGGTCCTGGAGCACGGGCAGCTTATTGATTGTACCTCCGACCGTATCTCCTTCATGTCCTGCGGCTTAGTGTCAAATTGTGAGGGTTGCCGAAAAAGATGAGAGTGGCAACACGGTTCCCCATTGTTAGCGACTGTTACATCTATTTATGCCAAATAAGCTCGGTCAGCGTTTTGCTCTGTAAGCACTTTGAAATTCTAAGTTTGAGTCGAGCTGAACTCGTGTAACAAATTTTGTTTGCATACAGTAATTCCTGTCATTCACTGATTGTCTGTGTAGTCAACATTAGAGGGAGGATGAAAAGACGGAGCTTCTCGGCCTGTCGTGCTCTACGCTTCTCAGCACATGTTACTGTAATGGGAGTTTCAAGCAGAGTTTTCTTTCAGGCTGGAGTTTCTAGTAGCGGCGTAGTGACTAGGTCCAGATAAGCGGTTTGATTCTGTGCCTCACAGCAGCAGCAGCAGTTTCCGTGGCCCATTCAGGCTTCACTCATTCTGCAGCACTCCTCTCCACTAGCATCTCCACCGTGGCACCAGCTGTGTTAGGGAAAGTGGAGCTCTCGGCGCCACAAACAGGACGCAGGTGCAGGCCGGGAAAGGAATAACAACATCTTAGTCTTTCATTGCTCAGAGCTCCGTGTCATCCCACTGTAAAGTATTGGCCACCGTCCTTCATCTTCACGCGACGCGTGCGGGAGACGGGGGCTTTGAAGGATGAACGGCCGTCCGGTGAATAAATGGGCCGCCTCTTGACCACGCGCCTCCTTCTCGTGTGGCGCGTTGCTGAGTTGCTGTTCTTGTTGCGTGTGTTTCTCTGTCAAGGTGCTGTATCTGCTGGGGGCGATGTCCTTGTCCATGGCCCTGCAGTTGGACCGTCATGGTCTGTGGAACCTGCTGGGACCCAGTCTGTTTGCTCTGGGCATCATGGCTGTGGCATGGGTAAGGATGCACATCTTTCCAGCTACACAGAGAGGAAAGGAAAATTTCATATAACGATACTTCACCACTAAAAAGCAAGATGTGTTATAAATATTTTAGATTTTATCAGCAAAAATGTGCAACAACATTTAACATTGATGGTCTATGTCCAGAGAAAACAGGAAAAACGGAAGCAATATGTTGTGGTTGAAAATGGTCATATCCTACAACACCCAGAATGCATTGCGCTCTGACGATTCACCTGAGCAGCAGTGATTGGACCTACCTGTCGCTTAGCCACGCCCCCTCACAGAAATCTGAGTTTCCCTTCATTCTTAAGTATCACCTGCCATCATTTGGGTCAACTCCCACTGAAAATCAGTTTTTCATTAAAAATAACATCATCAACAAAATCTCAAAAAAATATTTCTACATTTACAATGTGCAACTGCTTTAAAAGCGATATATTACTTATTATTACTTTAATACATAATGTGTGCTTGACATTTGTGGAGGCTTGTAAGAACATGCAGATGACACGGGTCAGCGCGGTCCCTCTATTGTTCCTCGCCCACAGAGGTGTAAAGGGATTAATCTGTCACTTGAGCCAACAGGACGGAAACATGTGCGTGGCTAAAAACTGTAGGTTTCTGACCAAGGAAGCTGTTTTACATTAGGAAGGAAGGGTCTTTAAAAGTTCTGCAGCCTGTGGGTATTAGTCATGGGCTGTAGTTCCATTATAAGTCAGCTTGTACTTCCACTGACTCTTCTCCGAGTCATAATGTGCTCCCTGAACTGAAAAGATAAAAAATAATAGTCTTTCGGGCAAGGTTCTCGGGAAAAAAACAGCCTTTAACGCCAAACCTCTGACATAAGTTTGAAAACAGGGTTTGTGGCTTCCTTGAAGAGAAAAGAAACGGCGTTGCATCGAATAAAGAGTGGGAGTCGTCGCGCTGCGCTTCATCTTTGTGTGAGATGGAGGAAAGTGTGGAAGATGAAGTGCCGTTTAATTCCAGCATGTAAACCTGCTCTGACTCCGCTGGTGGGAGGCAGTGTATTTTACTACAGACTTGATTTGTTTGTTCTTAGATTAACAACAGCGCTGCAGAATTCATGCATTGTGCGGCTGCATAATTCAAACGAGAGTGTATTCAGAGATTTGCATAAAACCATTGGCTTCCGCAGTTTTGCTGCTTTTGTGCAGGTTCTGACACGTTTGTACTCTGATTTAATTATAATTGGGTTGTTAACATGAATATAAAATGCAAATATCATCGTCTGGTCTCCTGTGACAATATCTGCAGAGAGCGACGATACATGAGCCAAAATATCGAAATAAGGGAAATGAGTTTTCTCTCAAACTTCGCACGACTCTGCTGCTAATCTCGTGTCTCCTTCTACAAACCTGCGCTGGCGCTTTGATTACTTGACACTTCATAATTCAGCTGCTGCTCGGCAGCGAGCGCCCGCTCCTCGGCGGCGCCTCCGAGTTTGAGCGACACACATTTTCTACAAGAGCCCTTTCATTTGGACTTGTCATGTTGCTGCAAAGCCCGGCGCTCGGAATGTTCCCAGACACAACCGAATTAGATCAGCCGAGCGGAGGGCACCGAGCGCCCGCCGCTTTGCAGGGGTGTCATAAGCTGTCAGGAGACGGGACCCGTTCAAATCTGTCAATGCCAAATATTCTTAAGCCCCCACACTAAATGAGGTCCGTGACTTACGCTGGGAGGAAGCATGCGACATTGTCTTAACTGGAAAATAAGCCCTTTCCAGGGGGTTCCAGTGTAAACACTTGACTTTGTCCTGGCTTGGATTTACATTCAGCAACAGCCACAACTCCACCCTGGAGCAAAATACATGAAATTATTCATGATTGGCTTCCATTTGTGTGGGAAAAAAATGATGATGTTAATGGAGCAATTAAAATTGACAGGGAAGCCAATATTAAATCTGTAAAGAACTGTTCACGTCCCCCTGCGCCACTGGACCACCGAGAAGAAGAAGCCTGAGCACAAGCTCTGCATTAAACAAGTAACCAGTATCTGTCAAACACGTCATCACTGGCGATCTATCAGCTGATTATGACAAGTGTGATGCACTGCAGCACGAATCCGAGTCAAACGGATGCAGATTTGCTGCTTTTACTTCCCACTGGCCTCCATCTTGACCACTTCAATATCCAGTTTCCACATGAGATGCTCTCATTAAATTACTGTACGAAAGCAAAAGCAGGAAAAAACTCATTTCACAGGCAAAATAAGGTGTGAAAAGATTATTACGGGAGCCTTCGTTTCATAAACATTTCCTGATAGAAACTGATTATTTCTAGACATTTACTTTTTAATTTGGAGTGAGTTACAGGAAGAACATAGAATGATCTGAGGTACGAGTTCCAGTTCCTAGAATGCGACCTGTCAAACCAAGCCTCACGGGGGATGCGACGCTTTGCACCACATGCTGACGCCTGTGTTCGTGTGTTCGTGTGTGTGTGTGTGTGTGTGTGTGTGTGTGTGTGTGTGTGCGTGCGTGCGTGTGTGCGTGTTCGTGTGCGTGTGTGTGCGTGCGTGCGTGTTCGTGTGTGTGTGTGCGTGTGTGCGTGCATGTGTGTGTGTATGTGCGTGCGCGCGTGTGTGTGCGCGTGCGTGTGTGTGTGTGTGCGCATGTGCGCGTGTGTGTGTGGTTGTGTGCGTGCGTGTGTGCATGTGTGTGTGTGCGTGCACGCGTGTGTGTGTGCGCGTGCGTGTGTGTGTGTGTGTGTTGCAGACGGTTCGCACCATCCGCCGGCGGCGCTGCTACCCGCCCACCTGGAAGCGCTGGGTCTTCTTCCTCTTCCCGGGCACCATGATCGCCGCGTCCGCCGTGGCCCTCTACGCCTTCGTGGAGACGGAGGAGAACTACTTCTACATCCACAGCATCTGGCACATGCTGATCGCCGGCAGCGTGGGCTTCCTGCTGCCGCCGCGCGCCAAACCCGACGCCAAGGTGACGCCGCTGAAGCGCCGGCGCGGCTGCGGCTACCAGCTGTGCGTGAACGAGCACGAGGAGCTGGGCCTGGTGGACCCGGCCATCATCTCCATTAATAGCATCTGCACCAGCTGATGAACTCCCCACGCTCAGCCTTTTACCTTAGAGACACTCCATTGCCTTCTTTTACTTGGGTAGTTCACACACGGGAAATTAAGCCACAGAACTTGAAAAAGCAATGTAAATACTTTAATGCAGCTGTGACACATTGGCTCTTTTTCGTTGTTGTTGTCATGGTAACTACTATCAATACAACTGTAATTATTATTCTCTATAGTTAAAGTTGTTCTGATGAATTGTGGGTGTACAGTGACACACTGTTGTTTGTGAATATGTATTTAAAGTCAAAGCTGAAACACTGCTGCTATCTGACGGTGACTGTAAAACTGCTTCTGTTGGTTATTTATTTGTGGTCTTGTAAAAAGGCCAGTTACTTTATTCCAGGGGCACAAACCAGGGGAGACGGTAGAGGGGGGTTGGGGGGGGTGTTTGTCAGGGGCACGGCTTTTCTGAAATTCCTTTGGAATATATCTTTTGCACTGAGACACAAAAAAATGTTATTCTGTACATTTTTATAACGATAGAAACTACAACGGGCATCACCAATGTAAAACCTAGCTGTCATGTGGAATGTTAGACTGTCTTTTGCAATTGCAATGTATTGCTTTTACACGAATGTGCTGACTGTTCGTGACGGGAACAACTCCAAAGGCCAGCTGCCTGTTGAAAGCGCAGAAGGGGAGGCAGGACTACTTCACAGACCTCAAACCAAGACATCACCTCCCTGTTCTTTTCTGACAGGACCTGTGTGACACCACATTCATAAACAATAAATGTTTTCTTTCTTTGCCTCCGTATTACTTCTGCTTTCAAGGCTTTTAAATGCAGCGCACCCGGCAAACCACCCACAAAGACATCGTATTGCAATTCGGGCTCTAATGGAAGCCGGTGGTACTCAGACAGTGAGATGAGATGCTGTCAACAGCATCCTCCCAGGAATAGAGCACGAGATAAATAATTCTCCTACAGAGCAGCAGCATGAGGGCAGCTTCATAGCTCACTGTCGATGTGCAGCCTCTTTCTCGCTCTTTCCCTCCACTGTGTAAAAAACAGAGCGCTGAGAGTTTTATGACTCTTAGCTTTGTTCCGTATTAGGTGTGTTCTATGAGCGGCTGCATAGTATTTATCATTCATTGTGCACAGCGGCACTTTTTTTTCAGCTTGGTTCAGAATAGATGAAAGGATCCATTTCTTTTCACAGGACTCTATACTGTAGCGCTGAGTAACCTGGCCTTGACATCACACAAACTAGCAACACAGGCCTTCAAAGAATAGTTTGACGTTTTGGAAAATGCACTTCTTCGCTTTATTTTTCCAACAGAGCCACAGACAGCAGCACAATGTTCAGACTGTGTACAGTGGAGCATTTAGGAGCTAAAGAGCCAAACAGAGTGAGAGACAGCGATTATTAGGCTTTCAATGGCCCCATAGACAGAAATAAATGCTTGTGCTGCTCTAACTGCAGCCGCTAAATAAGCCAAATATCGCAATACTGCGGTTTTGAGGATGTTCAAATAAACATGAGATGTGTTTTGTTTATGTAAATGTATTAAGCAGTAAAGCTGTGAACCCATGATAAACTAGAAACGCTTCTAACTCCCGCACCCTCACCCCAGTGACCCCAGCGTCACTTCATTTCCAAGCTTTGCCAGTGAAGCAGCTGTTTACGGGCGAGATTGAGGAGACGCAGTCTTCATTTCTCTGAGAACTGCCACAGCTAATTATGCACAGATCCTCTGCTCCGAGCTTCTTTAGAATGTTATGGAATGAGGTCACTGGAGGGCATTTAAAGCACTTTGGCTAATATACATACACGCCGTGGTTCTGTACGAAAGGCAAATAACAGTCTAGTCTACTGTAGCTGGTGTTGGTTCATCATGTTCATGTCTTCATTTTATCAGTTCATAATATTAAGCAAGGATCAAATTCTCCAAACCTATGTTGCTCTCTCATAACGAGAGATATTAAAATAGTCCTCTTTCACTTTATAAAACTCTGCTCTAGAGTTTTTTTTTTACCAAAGTAGGAATAAAATGCAGAATGAAATACTGGATTAATGAAGACAGAATCTTGTGAGGCTGCATACATTTTAGAGCCTTTCTCAGTCACCTCTGCCACTTCAATGACGCGTCAACTAATGGAAATTTATGTAATAATAGACTCAGTATTCCGTGTGCACAGTGCAACCTGTGCTGGGAATAAAAGGCCTGTGACTGTACCTAATAAGAAAATTAGAGCGAAATGACTGTGCTTATATAGCGAATCAGTGCATGTCCCTGTACTTCTATACCACGCACAGAATCAGAGCAAGGACCTTCTTTGTATTCATGGATTCTTGGCTAAGATATCTAACAGGATTATGAGTCGGACACACTGTAACTTATAGCAGTGGAAATTCTAGCTCCACAGATTTGCATGGCTGTTTCTTCCTGCAGTCTGATTACGGAGTCAATTCACTGGCCTGAAGACGCTGCAGACGCGTTACCTTTACCCCACTCGTGGTTTATTTTGCACTTTATGCTTTGAGCTAAATGCTGGTATCACGCTCACAGCACTGGCTGGTCCTCCAGTGCTAAATTGGTTAAATAGCGATGTAAATTACTGTAGGCGGCAGTCACCATTAAGAGGTATTGTGTTCGTGTCTCCAGCTGCAGCAGGATAGATGTGAATGATCACGTGACCCGCACCAGGCACACGTACTGTAATGTATTCGTGACATAATGAGAACACTTGCCACAAGCTGTAATTCTTAACACATCCAGCGCAGGAGATGTGGAACACCTGCAGAACAGCCGTGGTGTGCAGCGCGCATCGATCAGCCCCGGCATCAGCCCCCTGACAGGTGAAGTGAATAACATTGATTATGTTGTTACAATGTCACCTGTCACACGGTGGGATATGCAGTCAGCTCCTCAAGTTGACGCGCTGGAGCCGAGAAAAATGGGCCGCATCAGGACCCGAGCGACGTTGACAAGCGGCACAGTGTGATGGATTCGGCGCCTCTCCAGCCGGTGAAGCGGGGCCCTGGATGCCCGGGCTCAGCCGGCTTCAAGGTTTCATGAAAGTGACCCCCAACACGCATCTGTCTGACGTCTGGCGCCTGATGTCTGCTGCATGACGCAGGTCTCGGTTTGTTCCTGCCTCGGTCTCCCCGTTTTGGAGTCCGGTTCCTTCGAAGAACCTGCAGCATCCACATGTAACGTGACTGCATTTTACTGTTCAGCGGTCAAAGCCACAAGAGGCAGACGAGACGACAACAGGTTCACTATGAGGCCCAGGTGCAGCTGTCAAACTGCTACAGACGACAGCGGAAAACTACCGTTTACACTCAAATGTTTTTGAGATCTGGGAATAATGACACAAATGCAGTTTGGGCACCATTTGTGTTCAAGGTTAAAAAAGCGAGTTCACTGCGACCTGAGGGGGGGGGGGGCAACTAATGAGGGGCCATTTTCTACCTCTTTTCTTTGGGAGGGGCTTAGAGTTGTATAAAGCCAGGTTGAGTTTACACTGTCTGATGCCTCCATTAAACACGTTAGTGGATCGTAATGGTCCGGGCACCCATCTGCTGAGAGTCCAATGTTTGTTCTGCATGATTACATGGCAACCAGGAAGTATGAGGCCATTTCATGGGACCAGATGCACTCTGGAGTGCAGGCAGCATCCCATAATGATGCTAGTTTTAAGCTAAGTTAATAAAGAATAAATGATACCATGGATCAGTCAGGTTAATTACAGGAAGCACAAAGGCTGCTGTTTAGTTCTCATTTCTCACTGAGCAGCGTTCACTGACACGAAGCAGGCATAAATACAGTAGTTTCTATTAGCATCACTGACTTAAATCAAGCTTCATTTGCCTCATGAGCCAGACACTCTGCGTAAAGTTGCGATTTAAATAAAAATGAGAGATTAACAAATGTCCGTGAGGGAGATTAAAGATGAAGTTGTGACTGCTGCTCCGAGTTGGAGGAGGCAGAAAAGCTCCCTGGTATCTGCAGCAGCTAAGGGCCAGAGACCGGAGGCAAAGCGAGGCTCTGGGGTTTAATCCCAGCCACTGAACTCAGCCTGCAGGTTAAATACTGGACTGGGGAACAAGCTCGGCAGCGACACTGCACAACGGGACACGGAGGAAGCAGCCGAGCTGTCGCCCAGCATCGTTTGGCCAATTTACTAAAGCACACTGGTATTGACTGTGATTTTATGACCACCATGTTATCATAAAGCTTGTGTGGGGGTTGTTGTGCTGTTCTATTAGGTTTACATCTGGAATCTCGCTCACCTTTTGTGTTTATTTACTTTTTTGGACCTTGGACACCCACTGTATAGCCAGCCAACGCTAAAGCAGCTCTAGAACCACCTCCAGACTCACATCTGCATGCTTAATCATGGATCATGAAGCGTTTAGTGGCAAAAACATCCACCAACTTGTGTCCAGGCCAACGTGTCAACAGAACATTGTCTAACGAGACACAGCCCTGTCTAGTTATCCCTAATAGCTGCTGTTTCACGCTGTACAGCCACAACCCGGGGAGCAGCCCAGCGGTCTCATAAAAAAATCCCCAGGACAAGACCTATTGTGCCTCCTGTCCCTCAGGACAGCTGCTGTATTCACTTTGGGTTTTATTCACTTGCCACAGTGGCTTTTTGCTTGTGTTTCGTGTTTGAGAGCAGCATGGCCCCAGGAACCAGTCCGTCCCCACCTTGGCCTCAGCACACGTTCATGGAGCCGACGGAAGGAAGGCTTGAGGTGTGAGCTTTATACTGGGCTGGTTTATTTCTCATTTCCATCACATCATTTGGAGCATCAGCTGTTCCTTTTGTCTTACTTATATATAGAAAATATATACAATTACTAATAGCAAACTCAAAGCACATTTAATATTTGATTAGTAATATAAACATCCAAACTAAAAAAGTAATTTTGATGCGTTTGAACCATGGCATGATTAAAAACAGAGGGAACCATGTTTTTACTTTGTGCCATGCTTATTTACTGAAATTGTTTTGCTAAGATTAATAATTCATGTGGCCTGTGGAGTTCCTGTAAACAAGCCAACTCCACACACACAATAAGACCCGCTGACTTATTTCAAGCGTTATTATACCAGATTACAGAGATATCAAAGTGTGTGAGCGGGACGCTCCGCTTGGAGAGCACACAATGCTTTTTAAGACCTGCATCTTGTAGGATTTGATTTTCTGCATAATCCTCGATTAGTAGGTTGATGCGCCGGATTTGGAAATAGTCTGTGAGCTCTAGCCCCGAAATTAGCCCAATCAAACGTGCGTCAGCCTGCATGTGCTCATCCATTACAGTCACACAATAAAAGGTAGCAGGGGTCTAATTATAAAGTCTTTGGTGACACGTGTGTGCGTTGAATGCCAATTAGAACAACTTCTGTTTCCCATGAGCACTTGGGGATAAACATAGATGTTGAACCACAATCATCCCTGGCAAATCACTGGCCACCGGTCGGTGCCACTCGTATCCAAGCTCTTTATGCAGCGAGATTCCAGTCTGAGAATTACACAGAAGGATCATTTAGTGTCGCGTGACATGAAAGTGGAGGTTGTTTTTAGCACTGTGCTGCATGTGGGGAGGAGAACTGTCAAATCAGGGCAGGTCTGAATGAGGAGCTTCACATCTCACATTCGCCTGCTCCCTGCTCCTTCTCCGGCTTCCTGTCAGCGCATTCTGAAGGCAGACGCATCAAGCAGACAGGCCGGCGGTCTGATGGGACCCGAAAGGTCACGCTACATTTGAGATTCTGTGTAGAGAGGGATCGTGTGAATGTTGGAACTGGGAGATTTAATAAAGTGTGTTGTGGATGTACACGGCGTGTGACCTGACATCTGACATGACGCCTGGCTCTCCACAACGCGAGGAGCCCCGTCGTTAGCGGAGCGCGGCGGCGGCAATGATCTGGCGGCGTTAGAATTAAGTTTCCCATTTGACTGGATGAAGGTTCCAATTATCACGACACAATGTCAGCGCCGCCTGGCAACGTTTCAGTCAAGGTAATATCAAAAAATGCCCTGAGTGAGGTTATGCATAAAAGCGCTTTTGTTAAAGAGACACAAGCCTGATTTGCAGAGGTGACATCGTTGTGAAAGCGCTGGCAGACAGAAACTAGCTGCTAAACATCGCAAGAGCTCATCATCAAGTGTTTCACAGCTGCTGCTGCCAAACTGTTAAAATGGGTTTAGGAAAAATAACAGTATTTGAATGGTAAAATACTTGGTTATTAATTACTTATAATGAATTGTGCAACTAATCTGCGATGGTGTGATGCTGCGTTTTGGTGGATTATAATTAGTGACGCGTGAGAGAAGCTGGTGTCCAATCTGAACAACAGCATCATTATTTCATTAACTATTGAATGAATTAGTTCATTTATTTAGCATTTGTCGCTGCTTTTAGTGGAAAGCTTTTCAGCCAAACGCACGTGCAGCAGGAGTCCAATGCGCCGTGTGTTCAGTAGAAGCACGGTGAAGCGGGGCGGAGTGAAAATGCTGGTGGGACCTGCGTTCGCTCTGAGGCCTGGCACCAGTTTCACGCTGCGTTTTCCAGCGGCCGTGCTTTTGTGTTGCCGGCCCCACGTTCGTGCTTCAGAGCTAACGCTAACGCACCTCTGCACTTAAGCTGCTCTGCTCCACGTGTCCACAGTGAAGCCAGCGACGAGGCGGCTCCCTCTCATTTGCGGAGTCTTCATGCTGTGTGATGTCGCTGCTTCACTGCTTTCATTTTTTGGATCTAAAACCACACACATGCTGTTTGGAAGGTACTTCTCCCCAAAGTTCTCACACTTTATAATTGCCGAGGAGCCCGAAGCCGTTTCCCCTGGCGTGGGGTAGTTATTTCCTATCATGAGGCCTGCCTGCCGCCTCTAGAGGCCCTCTGCATTATGCTAAACAGTGGAACCTATCAGCACACCACATGTCGGCTGGTGCCAGCTGCTGAGCGTTATGGAATTATGAAAATCACTTCAAAATTATGTGATTAAAATGCTAAGATGCTTAGAATAAACTAACAAACTTTGTACCTGCTGTGGTTGTCGTTCATTACAGTTCTCACGTAGTCTGAGGTTTAAAACCAATATATTATCATCCTTCTTCTTCTTATTGTTTCATTTCCATCAGATTTGATTATTCTGTCTGTGCACGGGTGCAGCGTCGTACACACGCGTCCCTGAGCATTAAAATAGACTCCACAGGGTTTTCGTGGGGCTCATCGCTGGCTGCTGACTTTGAACAGCGGCTGCCTGATGTGACCTGTGCTGTGATCTTTACTCAGGGCGTCTGTCACTCACGTCAGGCTCGTGTCTCAGGCCTGTGACCGTGGAGGCAGCGCTCACACCCAGGGCTGCGCATCCACAGCGTGTGTGAGGACCTTTTTTAGATATTCATGAATCATTCACGCTGGTGAACTTTGACTTCTTTCCAGACGTTCTGCCAGTTGTTCAGACTCTCGCCTTCGCTCCTCGAGGCCCAGTTGCACCAAGTCTTACAATTAGCCCCGGAAGCATAAATAAGCTTCTGCTGCAGCTCCTCCTCGTTAAATCCTCTGTTTGCACCGTGCTTCTGAATCCACGCTACTGTAAATGCTGTTGGACTAAATGTAGTTGGACAAAACATAATATCAAAACATAAAACAAACCTCTTTTTATTACTGGAGGGACAGGAAGTCGGGGTGAGGCTTTACTGCAATCCAAAATATTTAAAAGGTTTAAGAAGACAGTCTTGTTAGGTCTCTGTTCATCTGGTTTAGTCAAATGCCACTGATTTGGAATTAGCGAATATGTTTGATGAGTCTCACCACTGTTCCACATCCTTGGTTCTTGGTTGGCGATTTGATGAACTGCATTCTGGTGTGTGCTCATATGTTTGTATGAGGCTGCTCCCGTGATGCTGGCTAGACTTTAACAAGCTCCACGAGCAGCGTGTGGTTCCAGTCCTGTGGAGAGGGAGCCTTCCCGATTGGCTCCTTCTTTGGTTTAAGCTCACAGACGTCCTAATTAGGGGCCCGGAACACTGGTTTGGGAGGTAAAGGATGGGAGTCCGAGGAGTTGGGTCAGGCGCCGGAGTCAAGTCCGGCCATCGCTGAACAGCTTGTTGCTGCTCCCTGCAGCATCAGATGCTGTGGCTGCTTCTGTGGAGAGGACGCTGTGCTGTAGTTACTCTGAAACGGACCCGTTTTGTCAAGCGAGTTACGTCTCAGCTTTTGCCTGTAGCAAAATGTGCTGCCGTCCTGGAAACCAAGGAGCTGATAATAGCACCGCGGCAACTTGAGAAAATCTGCTTTTTTCGGTGCCAGCGCTGATCCTGTGGCAACGTTCGCCCGAGCTGCAGTATGGAGCTTTGTTGGCTTTTTTACCTGCAGTTCTTCTAAATTGGGTCTGTTCCACATTATCAGCCCATGCAGACCTTGTTCACCTGCGATTGTCTCTCAGTCACATTCAGGGAGTTCTGTGGCGAACACATTTGCTGAGGCAGTGACATCTGCTCAGGCTGCAGCTGGAAAGTATGTCAGAAAGCAGCCAGAAACCAAAACAAAAAAGTCAAGTGGGCGGCAATTGTGGAAATGAAGACAAAACACATTAGCATCTCACTGGGACGACGCTGTCAGTCACGGTAGTGTTGATCAGCTGCAGGTGACTTTTTTTATTTTAGATGTTATAACCAGCTCAAGCGTGGGCATGCACTCTAATTATTGCTTATTTTAATCTGAATAATGCACTTTATTCAGTAGTAGTTCAATGAACATAATCGGCACAAAAAGCTTGTTTTCTGATCCAAAGCATGATACTGTAGATGTGTTTTGTCAGAGCCCTTGGATGAACCCATAACGATGACCTTCATCGTCAAGTAGATAGTTATCAGTATTAGAATATGTTGTAGTCATGGTGACAATAATAAACACAGTTTATCACGGACTGTGAAACAGTTTATGGAAACAGAAACAATATGAAATATTAAAATAAATGTATATATATATGTGTGTATATATGAATATATATTTATATATATATATTATATATAAAATATGAATTTTATTATAATTAAATTATATGTTGCAATTAATTAAATGTTGTGTTAATAATTGTGTTATTATAATATTGCAGGTCTCATTTTTTTGTGAGCAGCCCCACTCTACTACAGTCACCTCATCCTTTGCTCCCATAAAGTAAAGACTACAGCAGCAAAATGTGAAAAGCTGCCTGCACAGCCGACTCGTGAAGCCACTCGTGTTTCTATGCAATGACTACAAGGTTAATGTAAAAAGAAAAGAAAATATGAGGACAGGATTAAAAGGAAGCAGCAGCAACAGCGTGAGCGTCAGCACAAGATGGAGGGAAAAGCAACTATTAGAGAAAGTCCTGACAAAAGCAAATGGGACTTTATGTCTCAGCCAGGCCTTTAAAATACTTGACCTTCACCAGGACAGCTGTTCTTAAACACGGCGCTGTTTGCACCTGTTCAGCAGATTCTGTGAGTTAATAAATCAAATATTTTGGCCACAGTGAAGAAGAGACAACGTTTGAGCCGATATCATAAAGAGGCGTTACAATCTGCTGCGTTTCCATTGTAATAACAGCGTCTGCACCGCGGCAGCCACGTAAAACACAGTATTGAAGTCATATGGTGGAAATGATACAAAAGCCCAAGTAATTCTATCAGCATTATTACACATGAAGAGTAATCTTATCTTTGTCTTGTTGTCAGGCTGATAACACTTGATGATCAGCTCTGCAGCATCTTCAGCCTTCGTCACAGTAATGAACAGAGATTCAGCGATAAACGGAACCCGGAGTCGAAAAACAAGATCTGCTGAAACGCAGATGTGTCGAAATGTTCACGGTGACGCGCACGGAGCCGCGTCGTGCGCTGCGGACACGGCGTTTCGCTCACTTTGTGCTCGCGCGCAAATCAGCATTTTGCCAACATGTCATCAATAATCAGTACATCACTCCGTGCAGGCGCTTTGTCGCTTGGTCTGGACGGGAACCAGCAGCGGGAACAGATCATTTCACTTCATCTGCAGTGGTAATGAACGCAGGTGCACTCCAGAGGTGCATCCTTAGCTCACTTCTATATTCGCATTTCACTCATGGCTGCATTGCAAAATGTGATAGAGACCGCATCATTAAATTTGCAAGCAGCAAAACCGATAGAGGGAATTCAGAATAATAATGAGTCCTTCTTGCAAAGAGAAGTTTGAGAGACTCGGACTCACGCATGGAAATGAAGCAGATTTAAGGCAGAGACAATCATTTGTGGCTTAAAGGCAAAGAGCAGATAAAGAACTCAGATTCTCCTCAGTGAGGGCTGAGCAGAGGAATGTTTTTTGACATTATTAGGAGTTCAAACGTTCAGCGTCTTCAGTGTTCGGCTCCCGCTACCAGCTGGTGTAACAGTCAAGACACTGAGGAGCGAGCGCTGATGATGACTGGAGGCTCATAGACAGGGTCCTGAAAACAGCCAATTAAACAGCTCCGGACCACAGATGCCATCTGTGTGCAGTGACAGGCACATAGTCACAGATGCACAACCAACAGGGCGACGGAGCCGTGGGTCCACTGCCGAGCGGCTAGAGGAGCTAGAACGGCCTTAAAGCTGCTTTTACTCTCACAGTGGCCACTTGTCTGGAGCATCATTTGATTAGAAATTGTTGTGTTGGTTGGAAAAACAAACCACTGCTATATTTGACCTCCTTTTTGACATTTGAGGTCTAATTAATGTAAATCAAGTCATATATAATATGATGAACATGATTCAAATATGTGATGTGTGATGGTTGTACTGTGTGTATAAGAGGGAAATTAAATGAGGACATAATGGAATTACGTATGAATTAATGTCTAGAATAAAAGGAAAACCTTCAACACGCACGACGCTGGTGAAAACGCGCCATTCATCTCATTAGAGAGCACTTTAGCTGAGTGAAAGGCTCGGCTTCGTCGCTGGAGCAGATTTTTAATGCGCTTCTTGCCTGAGGTTCCAGGTTGATTGTGAAGCCTTCGTGGTGCCGGCGCTCGGCTCTGATGAGGAAGCAGAGAGACGAAATGGACAAATCCCAGAATGAGAACCAGTTAGCGGCACTAGAAATGTACAATTAGGAAACATCAATGCTGCGAGAGCCTGCGCCGGTGCCAGGAAACATTACACCGACACGAACACTCACAAAAAACAGCCATTTCAGAGCCTAATTTATGCACCCAACTCGCATTTGGTTCTGAGTCAGAGCATTCTCGCTTCGGAGGCGCCGGTACATTGCCGTTATAAAAGGAGAAACACTGTGGACTGGATTACATAAGGGTGATTGAATTAAATCAAGCCGTTGTGGCTCCGCCGCCTGTCGTAAACAAATTGGAAAAAGCCAATCATCTTCTTCACAGGAATCAGTTTTATGAATAGCTGCTCGCAAACTCGCTGACTGAAGCGCCGTTTTTCAAGCGCGTAACAACTCGGAGCCTGACAAGTTAAAAGCAGTCTGGAAAAAACAGAGATTTTCATAATGGCAGCATAATTACATACATTTCTCGCCCATTCCATGTAGTTTATCTATTCCTCGGTTTCTTTTTGAAGCACAAGCACAGGCTGGATGCTTGTGTACCATTTAGCAGATCAAGTAGTGTCAGCAATGAAAGATTGACTCCAGCGCACGCAAAGAAAATTATTCAAATGCTTTTGCATTTTACACATTTTTGATTCTAAATATCCCAAATCTCTCACAAAAGCGTTGACGTCCTTTGCTTTTTTTATTTCCTTTGAGCTGCATCTAGTAATTGACTGGAGTCCATCTGTGGCAAACGAAATTAACTGGGCCTTGACGCTGAACTGGGCCTGAACCCGGCTGCTGTGAGGGAACCTGAACGCGCATTAGGCGCTGACTCCAGGTGAGGAGAGAATCTGCCAAGAAGCCTCAGAAGAACAGGGATTTAAAGCTGCAACTGGTAGAAGGGATTTAAGGACGTGATCCGCTGTCAGTTCACGCATTGTTCTCCTAAAGGTCCCTGAAGTGTCTGGTTTGTTGTGGACCCTGTAGGAACCGCCCCCTTTGAGCACAGCTGATGTTTTAAACCATCCTGAGTGGGGATTTACTGTGACTGTACAGTGACGGGACTTTCTGGGTCGAAGACAGTGAATCCCAGGGAAGCGTTTTTACTTAGAGCAACGCGATTTTCTTATCTTGAGTTGCCAAAGCCATAATCACATTGTCGCTCTGCAAGGCTGCACTATTTATAGGCTCCTCTGTTCACATAATCAGCAAATTACCACCAAAAGCAATCATCGTCCGACGACATAAAGCAGCCGGCCGTTCACCTTGAAGCTTGTTGGGAGGATTTGACCGTCATTTCTCTGGAACTGCTTTTTCCCTGCACTGGAATATGTGGACGTTTTGCATGTGGAGGCGAGGACGCACTCAGTCACATGTTGGTGCACTTGCGAGGATACTGTATCTTTGTCCAAACACATGCAGGTTGTGTGGAGTGGAAGCATTCGTTTGTCCTTTAACAGGAGCGTGAACGGCTGCACTGTTAATAATTGGAATCCAGCCCAGTGCATGTTGGAATGTGCCTCCGACGCCTGCAAACAACAAGACAATGAATAATTTAGCATATGGAACGCTTTTCCACAGTCATGCCACTGGTATTAGCTAAATACCATTGCTGCCATTGTTTCTGCCCGGCGTCGGATTCACTTGTCATTTTGTGTTGTGGTGAAAAGCCAAAACGTCTGCAGGTTTTTCACGTTGAGTCACTCAGTGCCTGGGTCTTAAAATGCCGATGAATCCCACAACGCCTCCCACGTCCTGGTTTTATTGGTGGGCAGTGGGCATAGATTCCACCTCAGCGTCTTTTGAGCAGCCTGGTCCTGGTGGAATTGTCTCTGGTAGATAATTGCAGCTGCATCACAGCATCTACTTGTTGTGGAAGGTGGATATAGGTCATATTTACATAGCGCCGCTTGATAGGAGCAGGGAATTGCAGCACTGATCTTCCTACAAATGATGCTGCTAATCGGGACTTGTACTTGGACGGGAGCGACCCCATCTGTGTAATTACATCTCATTAATTTGCACCTTTGATCAGCGTTGCTGTGGTGGACACTTTGTTTAACCTGCTCAAATATTAAACTGGAAGAAAGGACTTCGGGCGGTTGGACCAGACAATCGATGAGCAAAAGCAATTAGCATCCTTATCGTGCAGTCGACGCCTCTCGGGCCAGTTTTGTTTCTTTACCGCTGCTTCAAGGAACCAGCGCTTTCTCAACATGCTCAGAATCCTCCCAATAAAACCCTGAATGATGAACATATAACGTAATATTTCCTAATAAATGTCCTTTTAGCTGCATCAGCTTTTATAAATGCTTTGGTAATGAATAAGCTGAACACTGTGAACAAGCTTTTTGTCTCAGTCTATACAGACTTGAAGTCATTTTTACAATAAATCAAATCTCTGTTTTCCCATTTTGAGCTGTTGGATCAGGCTGCGTTTTCGGGCGTTCCAACCAGATCACACAAAGCACTTAGTAAGTGTTCTTGGAGTGCTCTGTTGTGGACCTGGATGGACAGAGCATAACCTTCCCCGTTATTGGATTCTGTGACTGCCGGTGCCAGGCATTAAGCTAAATGACTTCTATTTCCCCCAAAACCCCGTAATAGTATTTAAGGACCTCTGTCCACCAAAGGTCAGCATCTGTCAAAGGCATTGGCAGTTTAATGAGAAATACGCCAATCTCACTCTCGCTCGACCGCTCGTGGTAGTGGTCCCATCAGGTGTATTAGCCAAAGTGCAGGGACAGAGCTTGTTCTTCAAAAGCAGTTGAGTTTGTAATACTATTTTCTGCTCATACATCATTTGTGGAAAAAGATTTGACCTTGACTCCGGCCCACCGAAGGTTTAATTTATAGCCAGAACGCTGCATTGTTGTCTCCATCAGATAGAACATGCAGAAAATGTCATTTTTCATGCTGCCCGATAATGAAAGGTCCTTGGAGCAGGGCAGCGCACGGGTCCAATAAGAAACCAAGGAAATCTCAAGATGAGAAACTGGGGTCAGAATTTTCTATCTGTGCCGGCGATGATGGCTGAGAAAAGGCTGCGGCGCAGGAGGAGGTGGAGGCGAGCGTGCAGCTCTGAGCAGTGGTTAAAGGCAGCTTTACGGCAGCTCATCTGAGCACAAGAGGCCGAGGCGGTTCTGGTGCCGCCGCTCAGCCGCAAACGGCAGCGACGCTGCTTGCAGAGTTGATCAGAGGCTTCAGCGTGTGAGTGAGAGTCAGTGCAGTGGACGCCGTCTCCCACTTTAGCGCTGCTTAGTCGACCTGAACGCTTTCCGGCGCTAACCTGAATTTGAACCGCGGGACTTTCTAACTAACTGAAAGTGAACTTGCTCGGCTGCGTTGCATGAAGGTGTTCTTTGATCTGGAGCGACTGTCTGAATCCGTGTGAGGCGCCTGTGACAGGAGCGGAAGGCTCTGAGGTAATCTTTGTTATTCTGCTAGAAGTCGTGTTGCCCACAGGGGGAGAATTCCCAGACTGTTTAATCAGCCATATTAATCATACATTATTTATTACAATTACAAGAGCTGCTCTGTGTGCAGCAGTCGCCTCAGCCCTCGAAGGCAGCCGCGTGAGAACGCGTGTGAGAACAGATTAAACCGAGCCTTTTGGCGCTTCTCAGAGAACAAAACGCGTCGTTGGAGACGTCTTCCTCTCAGAACGACATGATGTCAGTCCACGGGCGCAGCTGTGCGGCGCCGCCCGCGTCCGTCGGGCTGCGAGGCGCCGC
Organism: Betta splendens; assembly: GCF_900634795.4. NCBI lineage: Eukaryota > Metazoa > Chordata > Actinopteri > Anabantiformes > Osphronemidae > Betta > Betta splendens. The sequence continues at coordinate 26,302,693 of NC_040889.2, read as the reverse complement.
TTCTGCAGAGCCCGACCCTCGTCCGGGGAGTGCGGTAATTAACAGGGCGAAGGTTCTGAGCGGCACGAGCTTCAGCCGCCGCCATGAGCTGCTTCCGTTCTCACTGCAGCTCCCGGAAGCAAACACCTGCTTTGTGACACAACAAAGCCGAGCGGCGCGCTATTTCTCGGGGCCATCCATCACGGTGGCACATCAGCGCTGAGGTATGCTTAGGTGAGCCTGATTAAAGTCAAGGATTCCTCCCAACCTGCTCCACAGGAAATGAGAGGGGAGGGAGCCCTCAGGCCGCCGCTCCATCCATCTCCCTACTGCTTTATTCATGCGCTATCTGCTTCACGGGCTCCTGCTACACGGCCCCTCCGCATTACTTGAGTTCTGCAGCAGGTGCTGGTAAATTGAACATGTCTCATTATGTGTTCCACAATGCCGCGCTCTCACTGCTCCTTTGTGGGTAGATGATTGTGTTGCCAACCGGCCGCCACGAAGAATCTGCCTTTACAGAATATCAGAGTAAAATAAGCTGCTGCGTGTGTAGTGGCTTTCAACCGGCTCAAATGCTTTAAAGCGATACTACACATGCTTGTACTACAATACTATGTAATAGGTGGAGCAAAAAATAGTAAAACCTAAGAAATATTAAACACACAGCATCAATTATTAACCTTCCCCGTGGAGCTGAGGCTCGCGGGAGCTCCTAGGCTCCTTCAGGAGTCACTTGATTTACTGATTCCTTTCCTTTGCTTATTTTAGTGTTGTGTGTTTTATTCTAACTTAGATTTTTCAACTCTAATGAGTGGCGAAAGTAGTAGAAAGTGGTCACATTATTCACTAGAGTCAAATGAATAAAGCAGGAAGATTAATAAGGAAGTAGTAAAACACATACAAATACATAAAGTAGCAGCTAACTGGTTCATAGACGTGTGAAGATGCTCTAAGCTCTGAGTTAAAGCTCCGACCCACACTGACAACTAGTTTTTGAGTTGAATGCATTCTGTGCCTTGACTGTAAAGTTTACTCTCCTATCAAAATAAGCGGTGCATTTTAAAAGCTATTATAAGCGGTCGATCAGTGGGAAGGTGCCATTTTAAATGCTTTACCAATAAGCATCCTACACTGAGGTGAGGTGGAAACACGAGAGAGGTGTGCTGCCAAAATGGAGTCACAGTAATGTTTTATGAAGGGCTTTTGTGAAATCACTCTCCGCCAAAGGGTAATCATCGTAACTTTAGAAATTGCTTTAAGAGGGCAGGCGTGCGGCACTTCATCTTATGCCTCCACTACATAAAAGCAAATCAACGGAACGCACGTTCCTCTGTGTGTTTTCCTTTTATCAGCGCATTTACAGCATCATTACATGAAAAATGTTTCGGCACAGGCGGTCAGTGCTAAATACAGAGCTGTGGCATTAATGTTCATGAGCTGGTGTGTGTCTTTGATGGAGAGGCTTTGTCCATGTATCAGGTGCAGCCACAGCCTTGGGGCAGAGCAATGGGTGGAGCGTCTGTGGAGGTGGAGGCTCTTTTTATTAATAATCCGATGGCGGCTGAAGATGTTGACTTTATGTTTGGATCAAGCCAACAGCCGTCCGTACTGTATGTCATATACTAATGGGCCTGTGGGGACACACGTCTTCCTAACTAACCTAACGTACAGCACTAAACCATCAGCCTCCATATGATGCCTGTAAGGTTAAAGACCAGCACTAAGTCAATGAGAAGTGGGACGGAGCTTCAGACTGCGCTCTAGTTCCTCCAGCAGGTTGTGCACTGAACACAGCTTTTCATAATGAGTGGAGGTGTTGCAGTGGTATGAACCAAGGCAGTACTTTGCTTTTGATGTCTGACACTCATTAAAATGATGTGCTGTCGTACGGTGCATTAATTTAATAGGATTTAATTGAACTCTCAACCTCAGTGTGCTGTATAAATGATCACTGGCTGTAACTAGCAGAGCAGGGGAGACGTCTGTGTGTTGTTCATATGGACAATAGATTAATTAGGCCTAATAGGCTTTAGTTGGGGTGGACGTGCTTATAGAACAGGACAGGACGTTTGGATCTCATATTACAACAACAAACGTACTGACTCGTCTAAGCCACACAAAAAAACATTCATAACGACTTTGTTTTGCTGCGGAGAAAAGTAGAAAACTAAATATTCACTTCATTCTCTCCATAAGCTTTGTGGAACGTGGCTGATGCTTTTTAATTTGCACAAGGAACGAACGTGGACGTGTCAGATTAATGTGGCCTGACTCAGTGGATCACTGGGATTTACTTATGTGATGCTCACCAAATGTGTGGGAATGACTTGAGGAAAGTTGCTGAATCCTGCGGTGATTGTGTTTTTTCGTGCCTCTGTGTCGTCTTCTGCAGGTTTGTCCCTTTGTTGAAACGAGCGTAATGCATGTTTGCTCATTTCAATACGAGTGCAGTTCTCCATTCACCACTGGATCTATTTTAGTCTAAAGCAGAACCTTCAGTGGAATCAACCCCTGCTTTTAATCTTCACACTCGCTGGCGCTACGGTTTAAACGGCCTGTGACACAGGACGTCTGTGTGAGTGGACGCATCCACCTCGTGAATATGCCGACAAACACTGAGCTTCTAGGTTCCAAACCACAACATTACGATAGATTATTGTTAAAGTTCACAACGAAAACATTGTCCTTGCAGGAGCTACTGAAATAATGGAGATTCTTGGCCTCCAGCGTCCACATAATAATGTGATTTTTGTTTCAGGGAGGGTTGTTGCTGGGAGTACATCAGGATTCTTTTGGCAGCAGCGGAGGACATAAAGTGTAATCATCTAATGACAGTCAAGCTGGGGCTGGCGCACATATTACTGTGAAGAGCCGTACAGCAGATCCTGTTAGTTTCAATTTGCTTACTGCTGCTGAGCCAGCACACTGAAGGGAATGATAAGGGACCAGGATCAGGCCTAATACCTCCACCTCCCTCCCTCTCTGTCTCTCTTCTTCAAACTAACCACTACCAGTTGATCTACCATCACCCCTGGCTGGGGAAGAAGCCAATAAACGCTCCTCTGGGTGCAATGTGATGTACATTTTATTGTCCTTCACATCGACTGCTTCTCATTTCTTACCAACATGCAAGCAGAGGGAAATAAGGTTTAGTGCCTTGCTTTTTTTTTCTGTTCGGCTTCTTTATATCTTCCCCCTTGGCGGCCGTTTGGAAAAGGCAGCCTCAGTGAAGCCTGCTCTCGGTGCGTTTGACATTATGTGGCGATACAAGGATGGCAGCATGAGAGGGATAATCTGGACCCCCCCCCCCACCCACCCCACCCTCTGCCTGGGACGTGACCCAAACACCACTTTGATGAAATAGTGCATATGGAGATGTGGCTTCAATTTTAACGCTATAACAGATTATGTATTTATAAATTGTTGGTCACGTGAAGACAGGCACAACTGATTTTGTTATCTTTTTTTGTGCATCTCCATTTAAATGCATACAACCTTATGAATAAAATTAGGACAGAAGCAATTTATGCCAGTGATTCACCTTGAATAAAAAAACATGTCAAGCTCAGCGCTAAAATACTTTGAGAACATATTTCCTATTTTTCCTGTGGAAATTGTTTTTCTTCCTGTTTATTGTGCTTTATTTGACTGCTGTCAGCGCTGTTTCATGTGCTTCAGCATTTGAATTCCATCTCAAAGGGAGCACCTCCATCTGAACTAGAAACTCTGCAGGAAGCTCAGTAAAGGAAGGCAAATGACCCAGAAACAGACCCGCATGTGTGTGTGTGTGTATGTGCGTGTATTCGTTTGTGCGTGTGTGCGTGTGCGTGTATTCGTGTGTGCTTGTGCGTGTGTGTGTGTGTGTGTTGCGGGAGTTCAGTGTGGGTAACAATGGGTTGATGTGGATCAGAGAAGCCATTTCAAAGCTTTTAGTGAGGCATTCTTCTTAAGGACAGGGCGTCGCAGACATCTCCAGTGAAAAAGTAGGAAAGTGAATTTTCTTAAAGTACCTATTACTATTATATAAAGACAATATCAGCAGCAGTGGGATAACAGCTGGTTCAACGGCTGGTTCAGCGGTGATACATGTAACCATCACATCTATTTTTGGAGATTTTAGGTCATAAGTCATTAAATCAAACTGAAATTGGACGGACACAACAAAAACAGTAGCATAGCTTCTTTGGCCAATGGCTGGCGCTACTATGAATAATGCAAATGCAAAGGTGTATTCTGACATTTCTGCCTTTATAAATACTATTTTTAGTTAGTTAAGCTTGAATGTAAGATAGACAAACGCTTTGAAGTGCAAAACAAAGGCAGGCCCACCTTAATTAGGAGTGTTTTTAGATACTGCACGCTGAAGGAGACAAAAGGCCACGAAGGTTTGCATTTACATTCAGATAATGCATATGTTATGAGAAAAAAGCTTCAGGCAGTAATAAACAAAGCAACAATAAATAAATAGAATAAATAGAAATAGTAGCGGGTTTCACACGCAGACATATTGAGTTGTGAGTAATCCAGAGTCTGTGTGTGTTCTGTGTGCGTTCTGGGTGAGAGCTGGTGGGAGCGGTGCGGCAGCAGCAGGATCCCGGGGACGAGCGGACCGTCTCCTGAAGAGTTCTGGAGCAGATGGTCGTCTGCCTGGCCGGGGGGGGGCGTGATGCTCCCTGCCCTGCTCTCTGACATGGTGTCATGCTTTTCCAGCACCGAGGGCGGCTGAAGGATTTTTCATACTGGCGCTTGCCCTTGGAGCAGCTTCACAGCCGAGCACTGGGTCCACTGAGTCATGACCAGCTCCAAGTAAAGATGATCTCAGTTACAGCCCGTGCTATTGGATCAGGATTGGTTGCTAGGTGCTGGTTTCCTCATTATGGGCTCTTCTGACAAACACCTTCCCCATCTCATAGCCATATCATCTACAGCATCGCTTTTGTTACGCCTCCAGATTTTACATCTTCGTTACATCAGAGATTCACGACTTTGTTTTGTGGATGTTGGCTCTGAAGGGTGAGAATTAGTGAGGTTGGTATAACTGAGCCTCCCTAAGCCGTAAGATGTAGAAATTCTTTAAGGAAGAGGTATTCCCCAGCGCGGTCTAAGAGAAATGTTTAATCTGTGACAGACAATAGCAACAAATGATGATCTCACAGACCCACTCTGTATGAAAAAATGAATTTGCCACAGAGGAATAAAATATTTATGATGCATTTGGAACAAATCCATCATGTATTCGCCTCTGCAATTTCCTTTGAATGTGGAGGAGAGTGAAAGAGGCAGGAGCTCTGTGCTGCTCTCTCCAGAGATGCCTGTAGACAAATGCTGGTTATATCAAAACTTCAGTGAGGGAGGAGACAATGTCAGCTGCTGAACTGTGGGGGAGTGCAAATTGCAGGCAGAAAACAATGTTTGAGCTTGACTGGTACAGGATCCAGACTTGGGCTTGTCTTCTGCGAGGTTTCTCTACTGACACCTAGAGGTCAGTGATGTTAATAGTGTCAATGTCTTCAAATAATTACCCAACAGTAGACGCACATCTTAACCTTTCAACAGCTGGAGCATCATAAATAAATCAATGGTTCAGAGTTTCACTCCTTCCTAACGCATTGTTTTCATGAATAATAAATTGGTCTGACTTTTTATTTCACACTTTAGGTCTAATGCTGCTTTATTTCAAACAAAATGGAGGGAATTCCTTTGATACAAATTATTAAAGCTATCAAAACGACTTGAGTTACATAATTGAATTCTTTTCTTTAAAACTATTTGGATGGTTTTGATTAGATTTTTGATGTAATTTTTCCCTCCTGAATTTTTTCTCAAATAAATATCAATAAAGCTTTAGCTCACTGTGTGTGTGAGCAGCGCTTCACAGCAGAGCCAGTACAGAGCTGAGAGAAAGAACACGGCGCCTGACTTTTCAAGTGCTTTAAGGTTAATTATTCAACACTTTCCTCTCTTCACAACAAGCCAAGAACAGCAGGAGAGTGTGGTGAGCTGCTGCTTCATCTTTATTCCCTTGGAGAGTGTCACAAGTTTAAAACCACTGTTTGACTATAATTGAAATGCACACTTTGTCTGAAGTCTTGCGGCTTCATCCAAGACAGATGGAAAATACAGGATAAACATTATCTTAAATATTCTCACGGCTCAAGCAGATCAGTCAAAACATAATTTAAGTTAACAAGATCATTTGTTTTTAATTATGCATGCATTTGTAAAACTATGGGTGTAGATTAACTGGTTCAAATGATTAAAGATTAGAAAACAGACTGAACCTATCAGGGATGCGGTTTTCATAATTAGGTTTATGCAGATTAAAAATGAATTAAAATAAATGAAGGCCCACAGAAGGGACTGATGTTTGTGTGACTTGTGTGTGTAAACAATGAAATGTCCAACCAGCTGATAACAGCTCCGGTTCTCCATATCAGCTGGATGGTCCTTATCTACTCCCCGTACCTGCACTACATGCTTCATGGACTAATGAGGATTTACACACATCAGAGAACACGTGCGCCTGTGCCCCACACACACACACACACACACACACACACACACACACACACACACACACACACACACACACACACACACACACACACTGTCTTTGGGTTTTCAACATCATTAGTTTCCTCAAGCAAGAAATTACTGACTATGACCTTTTCTGGCCTCAGCATTCAGGTAGACGGTGCAGCGAGCTAAACAAAGCCTTTGTAACCTTTGTAGTTTCTGCTGAAAGCAACGTGATGCGTTATTGAATAACGGATTCAATCACAGTTTTAACAAATTAGAATTGAGGTACAACATAAGAAGAAGACAAATGAGTACAGTAACTAGAAAACTGCTTTCACAAAAACACTAAATAGGAGCACAGCATCAAAATACAGACCTACTGTATCCTGTAGCAACAACGCAGAAAAGATGGTGGAAACGTCAAAACAATTCAAGGAAGAGGAAGATGAAGGCAAATACATACATACCCGATTGCCGACTATGGACAAAATAGTGAATGTCTCACTGTAAACTCAGGTTAAACAGTAACCGCTATGAAACTGTGCCAGTAGTGGTTGCTACTAGCAACTGGATGTTCGACTGAATCTGTGGCAGAACAGTAGGTATGAAGATTTCAATTTGAGTATGTATTTTCCATTTCCTACAAATTATCTCATACTCAAAGTGAACATGCTGACAAGCCTCAACGGCTCATGTTGGATGATGCATAGAAGTCAACGGATGCTGAGCAGTATAAAAACAAAGCCTTACTGTATATTATTATATATTATTATTATATATAACAAAGCCTATATTCTAAGTACAGGAACCTATTTTACTTGTTCTGGTTCTTCAGCCTCTGTGCAGTACATCAGGCTTCTCATGTTCCTGCTGGGCGCCCACATCAGCAATAATTTGAGTAGTATTTAAAAGACTCCACTGGTTTCACCCACAAGCATAATCTGACTCTGAACTCGAGACCTATAAATCAAAAAGAAACTACACAGAAATCATTTTATCTACATGCTGGAGGCTCCTAAATGTGTCACTGAGGTGATTTCGCTGATTCAAACCACCTCTCAAAATGCATTAAAGTGTGAAATAAAATGCTCAACTTGCACCGATACGCCTCCACTAATTTAAATTACAGCCCTGCTCCCGGTAATCTAAACACAGGGCTGTGATAATGTTGTCCAATAAACAAAAATAGAACCAGTGTCCAGACACCACCAAGAAACAGAACCTCTGGTTGCTCTGCATTCTGCCGAGAACCGGTGTTATTAAACAGGCAACGAGGGGAAAGTGCATTACTGAAGAAGTGAGTAGTTTCCTGTACTGGTGATGATCACTTCCTTTTATTATTATTTTACTTATTGCTAGTAGGACTTTAAAACATACTACCTCATATCAAACCATTGGCATCAACCATGATTTTTTCACCATTTTCTAGATACCCCCAAAATACCACCTTTTGGAATTCAGAGACATGATAGAAAGGGGGTTGTGACAAACATTTTTTTACAATTTAATTTAATTTAATTTAATTTAATTTAATTTAATTTAATTTAATTTAATTTAATTTAATTTAATTTAATTTAATTTAATTTAATTTAATTTACACAGTGTTACAATGCATTTCCGATAAAAATAAATTCATAAATTAAGGAAATTAATAGTTTAACGTGTGACGTCACTGTGTGTCAACCGAAGTCCCGCCCCCTCCACGGCCGTAATGTTGCATCAGAATCGCAATATCCGGGAAACGTCATCAGCCTTTACCGGCACTCAAACCGCTCGGAGATCTCCAAGTGAGGTAGCCTTTGATTTGTTATGGCTGAAGAAACTGTCGTGGACAAGATGAGTGAATTGCAGGTCGACGAGGGAAAGAAGGTGATGTCCCGGTTATGTTCAAGGTTATATTTGAGACATGCTAGCCAGTTAGCAGTTAGCCTAGCCTGTAGTCAGAGGCATGCTGTCATTTAGCCACCGGCTAATGTTAATGAGTTCAAGACTAGTTAGGTCTTTGCTTGGTTTTACTGTACAATTAACAGAAGTATTAGTTGACTTTTAATTTAAAACTAATAAGAGCCCAGGGAGTTGATGTTCTTTCCCTAATGCAGTGTTAGTTTTACGCGTAGCTACTGCTCGATATTGCATCAGAGTGTCTTAAACCAAATCAGTCAAACTATTAACTGTTTTATTTACTGTCGTAAATTTGCGCAAAATATGTCCAAAATGTGTAGCATTGCTTGACTCGTGTGTTTTGTCATTTGTATCGTAATATTGCAGGGTTTGTGTACTTGTACTTGTGTCCTAAACACAATTATATTAAATAAAGCTGACTGATTGATATTAAGTGTCTCATTCAGTTTAAACTTGTGATGTGGATTTTAAACAGGGTGCAACTGATAACGGTAAGGATGGAGGAAAGAAGAAGGGTAAAAACGCTGCTGGAGACTCTGGAGGCAGAGCTGAGGTAAGGTTCTCTTTCACGATTACTACTGTAAGTTTTAGTTAAAACTCAAACCCATTTCAGTTTCACTGTAAAAGTTTTGTTTTTAATATGCTGCACAACTGTCAAAGTAAAAGTGAAAGCAAAAGTAGCTTTACTGCAGGTGAAATGTATAGAAAATAGTTACATTGTGCACTATTCCAAATTCCCCCTCTCTTTATTTTGGTCCAGCTGTCACCACCACCTGGTTACATACAGGAGCGTCTTGAATTGTACGCAAAGCTGAAAGCTGAGCATGAAGCAGTGATGGCAGAGAGGGCTGCACATGACAGCCGTGCCATCAAGGTGACTCTCCCTGATGGAAAAGTAGTGGATGCAGAGTCTTGGAAGACAACACCTTACCAAGTGGCCTGTGGAATCAGGTCAGTGTGAAGTTGAGATGTAATGGTCTTGTTTCAGCTAGTCCAGCTGCACTGTATAGAAGGGGAATTGAATTACACAGTTAGGTAATTATTTACAAATACTTTCTTCAAATCAAAAAGATAGTCAGCTTATTTATGATTGTCAACAATGCACTCTGGTCAACTTTTTAATCTTTGACATTTTTTTACCTTGGTCAACTTTTGAATCATTGTCATCTCTTTAATATTGTCATAGTATGACCTTGGTCATCTTTTTAATCATCATCTTTTTAATCGCCATCTTTTGTCATCGTTTTAATCTTTGTCATCATTTACTCGTTTTCATCGTTTTGCCGTAGTCAACTTTTGGATGTAGTCTTTTGACGTCAGCAGCTTAATCAGCGTTTGTCATCGTTGCGGCAGCAGATCAGCTCTCCCACGTAATTTCTCGAGAAGTTACTTTTTCTAGTTCACTGTTTGCAATGCTGTGCATAAAGTTAGAAATTACAGCCACAAATCCTAAAATGATAAAGGGAATGCAGTGAAAAAATAGTTATTACCTTTGTATAGAATCATTTCTTTGCATACATATATACAAGGTGCCAGGAGAACAGAAATTAAATGTTGATAACCAAAAGGCCTCTGAACAGACTGCACATTAAACACTGGAGAAGACTAAATTACTATAATTAAGAGAGGATGCCAGCATTGACAAGTGTTTTAAACCACCAACGCTGTATTTCTTTAACAGTGTTATTATCTCAGTGATTTACTGTACAAGATCAGTATTCATAGCATGTCTACTGCAGATAGGCCTGTCGCAGTAGATGGTAATGTCAAAAACCAAAGTGGTGTCTGTAATGGAAAAATAGTTTCTTCCTTATTCTATGCAGTTATTATATGATTTATGACTTATTTTCTGCAATTAATATCTTATGTTTTGTCCTATGTTTGTTTTATGTATTTAATATTTTCACCTGCAATGGTTGTCTCTGTAGCGGGGAGTTGTCTCTCTCTGTCTTTCGAGACTTAGCCCTCCTTCTTCTCTGATAGATAGACGCCAATGATGCAGGTGTGAGAATGTAAACATCTCCACACACGGCGACAGGCATGAGATGGTGCATGCAGTCTGGTGGTGTATGCACTGATCTCCCAGCTATATTTTTGGTTTGTGGATGTGCACGATCAACATCCATGTTTTTGATTTGCTTTCACCATTTTTTTTATTTTATTTTATTTTTATAAGACAAAAGACAACTCTCTCATCTGCTTGTTTATGGGAAATTTTCACCACATGTCAGACTTACTCCAGTTACTCATGCACAAAACTTGAAATCTTTTGTCAGCAACCACTTTTCAAGCAATCCTTTAAAACGTTGTCAGTCTTGTTGTGAACGTCTCATTCAAACATTCAAACATAAGAGGTGCAACATTTAAAATGGTAATTCTATTCAGTCCTACCTTCTATCTGTATCTTGTTGAGCCAAACTAGATTTGCACTATAACTTGCATGAAAACCGCCCCGCGATTGCTTTGATAGGAAAATTCACCAACAGTCTAGGGAGATTTGGAAGTGAATCGGGTTATCAAAATATCCTTTAATGCCATCTGGAGATCTTTTATTATTAAACATTTACCCCCTTCTGTTTAAAGTAAACTTTTTAAATACATAATTTCATACTTGATGTTTTTGTATTACCTAACTGTTCAGTCAAGGTCTTGCCGACAACACAGTGATTGCCAAAGTGAACAACAACGTATGGGACCTGGATAGACCTCTGGAAGATGACTGCAGCCTTGTCTTTCTCAAGTTTGATGATGAGGAAGCTCAAGCTGTAAGTAGCAATGCCTACTGTTTATAAGTTCTACACAAGTGGAGATTTAGATGCATAGATAGACATGTAGTATGTACAGTGTATTGTAAGTAGGGCCCTTATTTTTTGGCTTTGTGTTCATCTCTCTTGTTTTATAGCTTGTTTAAATTCCAACAATTCCGTTTTAGTTCAGTTATTGTTTCAACACAGCGACATATATTATGAATATGAACAATGATGTGTTAAGCTATTGAGGAAATATACCAAATGTAATGATTACTGACCAGCACGTTAACGGGTTCTGTTACATATATACACTTAGTGAGAGCGGTCTGACCTGACGAGGCAAGGTCGAGGTGATGAGTGACAGATTTACGATCGGTAATAAAGCTGAAAGCATTGATCTAAAAAGACATTAAGAGGAGACGTGACAATATAAAGCACTGCTGCAGTTATGTTCTGTCCTAAAAGTGACAGAAACTGGTTTCTCTTTGACATGTCCTTTAAAAGAAGAGTTTATACACAGGCATTTCAGTGTCAGACTAAATTGAAATAATTTGAAGGCTACTGATTATTTCAACAGCACAGACATTACACAGCAATGATCAGTAATGCTATGTCAATAATAAGGCAATGTACTGTATTATCTACATTATTTAGGTTTACTGGCACTCCAGTGCCCACATCCTGGGTGAAGCCATGGAGAAGGTGTACGGAGGCTGCCTCTGCTACGGCCCCCCCATTGAAAACGGCTTCTACTACGACATGTATTTGGAGAACAATGAGTGAGTCGCGTAGATCTTAGAGTCATATCTGTGTGTGTATCATGTGTTGACGTGCACACCTATATAATGAATGCAAAGATGAAAAGCCGTCTGTCTGGTTCAGTGCTTGAGATAAATGAACACACAAAGAGGTGTAGTGACATTAATGCTGCCTAACTGCGTTGTTTTTGGGGTGTGGACTTGAGACGTCTTCTTATGCCTCACAGCTTAACCGAAAGACCAAAAGCATATATCAGAGAGGCAGGAGCTATATGGATTTGACCCCAGCTTTCACTAGCTGATTTTAGGATTTCATTGAACTTCTTTAGCTTTACTTTAGCTCAGCAGTCTTGCAGTTTTTTAGTTTAAATACCCACATTGCTGCTGTCAGAATATGATATGATTGAGCCTGTTTAAATGTTAGTAGAGTAGTATGTTTTATTTTACATGTGTCTTAAACCATAGGACAAAGCCTGTGGAACAGACGGACACTAGTCGTTTTTCTCCCAGTTTTGTTTTCCATTTTAATCTAGAATTGCAAACACGAAAGCTTCCTTTCTGCCTATTTATGTCACAGTTGAGGACACATATAGTTTATATTTAACTTTATTGGCAGTGGCACTGAGCAAACTAGGCTGCAGTCTTTGTGTCTGTGATTATGTGAGCTTTGCTTACACAGTACAGGTACAGGTATGTCAATCTGATTCTAATGCAAAGAAAATGCAGGATCAGGCCACACACACCAAACTGGTTCAACATAGTGTAAGTTAGCACAGTATCAGCCCAGGTTTGACAGTAAGTCAACAGTCAGTGTGTTGGAAGCAGAAGAACTAGAAAGATGTAAAGGGAACTGTACCTCATCACATGCTTCTACCACTGACAGGCTAAAACTACTTTTAGCATCACTAAGAAGCAAAAGTCTATATGTTTATAATGTTTTGCATCGTTGCTATATATTTATAGTAAACTAGAGTTTTGTGCTGAATATTTCTACAACGTAAACAACTTTTTCACTTGACCTTTCTCCTAAACAAGTGTATTTCCATGCTTCAGGAGAGTGTGAGCAGCACTGTCTAATTAATTCTACATCCTCCTTAATGAAGTCACTTTATGCTAATGGAATTCTTGAAGACTGTTTTTTGCAAGGGTATTTTGACATTGCTCAAGCCCCAAAGCCCAAGACTTTAAAGTATTTGCTGGTGCTTGTCAGAGGTCACCCGTTTCTGGAAGTCAAATGATTACATTGGTAGGCAAAAGGTCTGGTCGCATGTGAAGTGCCCTCTGGAAGCTGTGGCAGACTAAGCTTGGCTTTGCAGACACTTTGCATACTAATGCAGGCTAGTGAGGACGTTGTTGCTGGCTATACGGATGCCTTTTTGTTTATCTCGAGATGTGTTTGACAGGGGTGTATCGAGCAATGACTTTCCATGTCTGGAAGCCTCGTGCAAGAAAATCATCAAGGAGAAACAGCCTTTCGAGAGGCTGGAGATAAAGAAGGAAACTCTCCTTGAAATGTTCAAGGTACCTGCAAACACACATGCACACATATAAGAGGATTAAAAACTTTAGGCAATGTTGAATGTAGTAGTGCTTCAAAATCACCTCTTGTCCTTTACAGTACAACAAGTTTAAATGCCGCATTCTGAATGAGAAGGTCACCACTCCCACTACGACAGTGTACAGGTGAAAAAGCTTTTATCCTTTAAGGCTAATTTATGTGATCTTCAAATATTTTGTTATTGTTAGACAATCCTCATACAAAGCAGAACTAGTGTCCTACAGAATTAGGTTTCATTTGTCATCACAGGGAACTAAATGTCCAATACATGCAATACTGTACAAATACAGTATGCAACTTAAAATACTCAAAGAAGTTTCCTGTTTGTTGTAACGAACAAAAAAAAAAAACAAATTAAAAAATACAAAATGTCTGCATTTCAGGTGTGGACCCCTTATTGACTTATGTCGTGGCCCCCACGTGAGACACACTGGGAAAATAAAGTCACTTAAGATTCATAAGGTGAGCCATTTGATTGCACGGGAACATCATGTTATAAATGATATGTTAGTTTATATGTGCATCTATGGTTTGGAAAGCCAGGTAAACATTTCTGCTGCAGTGTTCTGTATAAGTGGCAGTGAGCACAGTGTCCCTGTTTTTTGGCTGGGGTTACCTTGCTCTCCGTGTTTTATTCTCAAAGGATTTGATACACTTTTAAGAAGGATGAAAGCTATGCTCATTTTGTGCTGTTCTAGAATTCATCTACATACTGGGAAGGCAAAGCGGACATGGAAACCCTCCAGAGGATCTACGGCATATCCTTCCCTGACCCCAAAATGCTCAAAGAATGGGAGAAGTTTCAAGAGGAGGCCAGGAACAGAGATCACCGCAAACTGGGCCGGGTACGACCTCCAACGCTTACTGTCGGCTAGCAGGAAAAAATAATGATGTTTTTCTTTTAAATTGCTTTCCTTAACGGAAACTTGTCATAATAAGGTGTAACACATTGTATACAAACATAATGCTATGGGTGTGTTTATTCTTGCCTAGCAGGAAAGGGTGCATTGTTGGGCAAACCTCTCCTTACGTTAATGAGCTGTTGCCGTATTTCAAATCAAAACCAGTTTGGACTGAATGACTGTTTTTATTTTCCATTACAATTAAAAACGTTTTTTGTCCTCTTTCCTTTAGGAGCAGGACCTGTTCTTCTTCCACGACCTGAGTCCAGGGAGCTGCTTCTTCCTTCCTAAGGGCGCCTTCATCTATAACGCCCTGATTGAGTTCATCAGAGTAAGTGAGAGTTGTCAGACCCACGGTGAATAATTGCTGTGATCTCACTCTAAACTTGATACAAGAAAAGAAAGGGTTTTAAAGCAGGGACTTTAAAATTGCAGAGAGACCTGGGGATAGTGAAAGAACAGATCTGTGTATATACCTGTCCTGACTAATGATAATGGATTATTTCCATCACATATATTCCTGCAGTCAAGTGAATAACTGTCATTCTTTTATGGAGTGGTGGGAAGAAAGATGAGTTGTAGATCGTTGATAGCTTTGTCATGATTTTAAAACAGAAAGTAAGGTCTATTTAGTCTGATCTAAGACTTACGTACTTTTATACATTTTGTATTGTATTCATATTTGTTTGTAATATACTGACATCACTGAACAATGCTCTATTACAGCTGCTGTATTATCAATTTAAGAACTATTTTACTTAAATCATTTAGTGGTTTCCAGTTACAACTGTCAAATTGTGTTGCACTAAAATAGATTTCTGATGAAGGAGGTTTTAACTTATATTTCTATTATAGTACATGATATATATACTATTATGTTTAAAAACACGTTTGCCAGTACCAGTAACAGAGTGATGTGTACATATTGTAGCGTTGCTTGTGGCAGGTCACCAGACCCAAATGTTGAATCGTTCTCTCTCTGACAGAGTGAGTACAGGAAGAGAGGTTTCCAGGAGGTGGTGACGCCCAACATCTATAACAGCAAACTGTGGCAGACCTCAGGTCACTGGCAGCACTACAGTGAGAACATGTTCTCTTTTGAGGTTGAGAAGGAGACCTTTGCCCTGAAACCTATGAACTGCCCTGGACACTGGTGAGGACTTCACGTCATACCGTTGTGTTGAAAATAGTTTAAAAAGACTTACAAATATTCTACTTAATCTTCTACTTAGTCTTCACCCTTCCTGTCACGTGTAGACGCTGTACAGTACCACATTCTAGGCCGCAAAAACTATTCTAGCAGTCTCCTCAGATAAGGGGACAACAAGGCAACCCTTCACCACGCTTGAATGGCTTTATAGTTCCTCTCTGTTTTTGTGAAATAGCTTCATATTGCTCTGCTACAGTAGTTTGTCATTCAGCTCAACTCGGCTTGTAATTGACTGATTCTCTTGCTATGTTTCACTTGGTGAATGACCCAGTTCAATTTATTGCTGAATGCTGCATTGCAGTAAAGAGCCTGACTGCAGCTCTTTGTATTCAAATCTTTTATCTTCTTGTTACTGCTCCCATCTTTTTGCTGTCCACAGAAATCCCCTCAGGAGATCACAGTGAAATGGAAATTGATCTTGCCAAAGTTCTGAATGTTGCTTAGATCAAATAATGAATTTATTATTTCACTGTGATAATGAAGCAGCACAGAAATGATTGCTATCCTCTTGCATATTTACATTTATAAATAATATATACCAAATAGAGGATTATATTGCCTACTTGCTGTTTTGCACTAGTCTGATGTTTGATCACCGGCCACGCTCCTGGAGAGAGTTGCCCCTTCGTATGGCCGACTTTGGTGTCCTGCACAGAAACGAGCTGTCTGGGGCTCTGACGGGCCTCACCCGCGTCCGCCGCTTCCAGCAGGATGATGCTCACATCTTTTGCTCCATGGACCAGGTAAACAAACACATTTATTTGCTCAAAAATGTCTCCTTAAGGTGAGATCTACTGAATCGTGTAAAGTGGAAAATCCGTAAGAGTAGTAAACTACTACTACTATTTATGGATTACAAATTAATCGTTTATATCATCACTGTTAAAGATACTGAGTCAGCGAGTTTGGTGACTTCTTTGTGCATCCTCCTGATGTAGCAATTTGCTTGTTAATCCTTTCCGCAAATAAGCTTTGCCAATACTGATGCACACAAACAGGTATTTTTTGGAAAAGAGATGATTCTTTAATTTGTTTCTTTTCTAGGGAGTGAAATGGCAGCTTACAGCCAGGATCCCGCTGATTTAGTTTGTTCCTTATTGTTATTGGCAGTGGTTTGGATTGTTAATTACTTGGTTGTACTTTGTACACAGGGTATTTCACCTTTTCTTTATTTCACTTTCTTTCCAGCTGTTACTATGAATCTTGTATTTATAGTCTTTTATTTACAAAACCTGCAGAGGTTGTGTCCTCAACCTATAGCCTCTATTAAGTTTATAGGCAGCAGCTCCAGATGGTAGCCCATATTCAGTGAGTAAAACAAACAGGAGAGTGACTAAAGTCTCTAGAGTTTCTTGTCTCTGGTCTTTTGTACTGTAGCTTTTTATGTCCTGTTTTTGCATTTTATTTATTTATTTATTTATTTTTTAAGCTGTGATTTATTTCATGCCGGTGATACCTGATTGTCCTACCAGTGCTCCCTAGCAACATATTATACAGCTGTATTACCTATAAAAGCTTCCAATAGTTTAAATATCATGTTCATAAAGTTAAAAAGAAACCAGAAATAAAATTTGTAGCCATGTCCAGATGGCTGATACAACGTCTGTCCCATTTTGTGTTTGACGTCAGATTGAGGAGGAGATCAAGGGCTGCCTGGACTTCCTGCGTACAGTGTATGATGTGTTTGGCTTCACTTTCAAACTCAATCTCTCCACAAGACCAGAGAAGTTCCTGGGGGATTCTGAGGTCTGGGACCAAGCAGAAAAGGTAATCAGAACACTTCGTATAATGTTGAGAATGTTAATTTTACAGTTGGCCACCTTTTCTTAGTAGTATAGTATGAATTAGTATAGGATGAGTCTCAATCTGAGACTTTTTAAGTTAACAAAGAAATAATGTTCAGATATTTCAGTGTTTTTGTTTTATCAACATCATTTATTATTAGTCTTTAATAAAGTCTTTGTTGGGCACTGGTGGACAGAAGATTCCAAATTCAAACAGTGCAGGACAGAGATATTGTTAATGGCGGTGCCCTCTGTAATTACGTTAGTCACAGTTCTCACAATAGGAATGATTTTTAAAAGGGGAAAGAAAAGAAAATTAGCTTGTAGGGAAGATATTTTTCCTAAATTCAGCAGTGAGATTTTATGATTAATGTTGGCATACGCACAAAGGTGGAAAATTATACACACAAAGAGGTGACTTGGCATAATGGCTGGAAAAGCGCTTTCTGCATGTTTCCCCTCACCTCATTAACTCCCACAGCCAACCATAAAATACTGAAACGTTAACATTTCTTAGTTCAGTGATTAGTTCCAGAAGAAGAAAATGTCAAGTCCAGAAGTCCAGAAGTCCAGAAGTGTTCAAAGCCACATTTTACTTGAATGTTGGTCACTCCTTCATACAATAAAGCTCTGATTGTTTGTTTTTACAGCAACTGGAGAACAGCTTGAATGACTTTGGGGAGAAATGGGTTCTGAACCCAGGTGATGGAGCTTTTTATGGTCCAAAGGTGAGCTGTGATGTACTGTTGTTAGTCTGTGATCTGAAAGGAAGGATCCTGCTGAACATGTGCTCCCTCTGCAGATTGACATTCAGATCAAGGATGCTATTGGTCGATACCATCAATGTGCCACAATTCAGCTGGATTTCCAGCTCCCGATCCGCTTCAATCTCACCTTTGTCAGGTTGTGTTAAAATGAACAAAGAGTCATTAACATCAGGATTGTTTCATTTTTCAGTTTTGAGTTTTACCTTTCAATGATTTTGTAGCCATGATGGTGACGACAAGAAGAGACCAGTCATCATCCACAGAGCCATCTTGGGATCAGTAGAGAGAATGATCGCAATTCTGACTGAGAACTATGGCGGCAAATGGTTTGTAAATAATCAAAATCCAAAGGTTATTTGTGGCTGAGCTGAATTTAATATTTTGATTTGAAATGTTTAAAGATGTGCATGTATTCTGCCTGCTTCTCTGCTAAACGAAGTGTTTTACTCTAGGCCTCTGTGGCTCTCTCCTCGACAAGTGATGGTTGTACCTGTGGGACCGACCTGTGAGGAGTACGCTCAAAAGGTGAGCACTGACCTCAGGTCCATCAGTACTCAGGCACCTAGAGTACAAGCAGTGTCCTGAAGCTCAGCTTTTGTAATTGAGTGCTAAACAGGTGCAGTAGTGAAAGCTTGGAGCCTGGAGGTTGTGTGTGCTTTTCCAACTTCTTAGATAATTACTAAATATTGTAATTTTTTTTACATTAATACTTCTTCAACATCACACTGTCCATCCAACTGTTGCTTTCTGTTAACTACAGTAGTTACAGCAATCAATTCTGCCCCTCACTGGTAGAAAACCTGCAGATATAAAATAAGAATTGCAAGCTAAATTATTCTAGTGGGACTGTTCAGTCATTGTGTTTTTCTGATGCAGCTCTGTGTCACAATTCCTGTCGCATTACATCTTATTCGGCGTTTTAAAAAATGCAGCTGCAAAAGAAAAGCCAGTGGTGCCATCACAAAGAATGCTGGGACAGATGCATCGTACCCAGGGACTGTAATGACAGCCCAGACCGACTTGTTCTGGCACACGTGGTGGCACATAGAGCACCACTCATAAACACCGAGCTATAAAGGGCTGTTTGGTGAAATAAAACGGCATTAAACTGGTATAAACTCAGCGCAACAGGGAAAAGGCTGTGGCTCAGAATTAAAGGTACAGTACCACAAACGGCACAGGGATGCTGTTAACCAGGAGCCGAGGGAAACGTCCATCTGCAGACAACATCTGTTGAGACAATCATGCAAGTTTTAGAGTGTTTTAGTTTTCTTTAGTTTTTTATTCAGGTCATCTACCTTTTGGAGGAAACATTGAGTGTACAGTAAAAGTGCTCAAATTGGACCGACCTAAGTCAAGTAGGTCAACAATAAATCACATTGTTGGTCGGTAAACTAATACAATTTGAACAAACCATTCAGATGATTATTTTGCTCA
This sequence comes from Betta splendens, assembly GCF_900634795.4. Classification (NCBI taxonomy): domain Eukaryota; kingdom Metazoa; phylum Chordata; class Actinopteri; order Anabantiformes; family Osphronemidae; genus Betta; species Betta splendens. The sequence continues at coordinate 26,283,124 of NC_040889.2, read as the reverse complement.
CGTTTCTCCTCCAGTACTTTAATTGTCTGAAGTCTTGTATGTGCTTTTAGTCAAAGTGACTAGAATGAAACCCCTGGACCTGGCATTAACGCTGTCGTTCCTCTGGTTAACGTTTCAGGTCAGACATGAGTTCCACAGCAGCGGCCTCGTGGCTGACGTGGATCTGGACCAGGGCTGCACCCTCAACAAGAAGATCAGAAATGCACAGTTGGCTCAGTACAACTTCATCCTGGGTCAGTACAGTCGCAGCACACCTCCATTCACACCTTGTTTTATCGATGTTCCTCTAGATGATATATGTTTTTCTTCTTCCCTCTTTTGCATGTTTAAAAAGTGGTGGGAGAGAAGGAGAAGACGAGTAACACTGTGAATGTACGCACCCGGGACAACAAGGTCCACGGCGAGCGCACTGTGGAGGAGTGCATGGAGCGTCTGAAACAGCTCAAGGCCTCTAGAAGTCGGAACGCTGAAGAGGAATTTTGAGTGTTCTTAAACCTGCTGCTATCATGAGTACCTCGAGTCTGGTAACTTAAAGGGCCACGTAGCTGAAATCAGTTGGACGAGGGGCAAAACTACTCTCACGTCGTTGCCTGGCCTTTGCTTAATGATCATGAATTGATGTCTTTTCTCTGGTGTCTTCCATTGCCTCCTTATTGAATCACTGTTTTCGGTATAAAGTCTCATAAATTGTCCACATCCCTGTTACTGTTACTGGAGTGAGACTCTGATGTGATCAGGTCTCTGAACACGTCTGTGCAGTAGCAGTGAATTAAATTTTACTGTATATCTTTTACAAAAACTCTTAAAGTTAAGGGGAAATGTTTTGTACTACTTTTCTTTGTTTTATGCCATTTCCTCAGGGTATTGTATAAGTTACAGTTTTGATACTTAAATCTCTGTATTGGATGTCTGTACTGCTTTTTGTAGAGTCACCTCAGCCTCTTTCCTCCCAAGAGGCAAAGTGCAGCATCAAATCCCTTTATCACATGTTTTCCTTTTTTGTTATGGTGCTTCAAACACTTTTTTTCCTTTAGTCACCTGTATCAGAATTTAAAGAAATTGGGCATCAGCACAAATCTCAGCAATAAAGAATATCAGGAAAAGTCATGTGGACAATACAGTGAATATTTCTATTTGTGCAGAAGAGAAGGTGGGAGCCCAGAAAAGTAGAGGGTGCTTTAGAAAGACTAGTTTCCATCACTTTTATTATCAAATGTAGTTTTCTAAAGTTCATAAATTCAAGATTTAGCATTTATTGGCTGTTCTACAACTGTTTCTGTTTGTTTATACACATGTTACACGTAATTTACATTGGGTTATTTCAGGTATGAAATTGTGATGTACAGATTCTGTAACTCTACACGTGCCTACTTTATTATTCCCACCACCAGTGGGTGCTGCATCTATCTGCTCCACCTTTACGACTAGGAACACGGAGAGCAGTGTGTTTCAGCAGCTGAACAGCTGGCAGAGGTGGCCCAGCGCTGATTAATGACGGTGGAGAAACACACTCCACAAACTCGCCAAGAGAAACGAGCTGTTTAGTTGTGGCTTTAACGGTTATTTATTATTTTAATGACTTTGCTCACTCCAGAAGTCCTTGGCTCGAGGTTGCACATTCAGAATTCCCTGCCTCACTCCTGGTTAAAGAAGTCCAAACTAGCCAAAGTCTCACATTGATTTAAGTAGCATTAGCACTAACATTGTTAGCAAGGTCAGTAAAAATCAGAGTGGTTGAAGGAGGAAGTGAAAACACTATTGTGGCTGTTCTGCAAGTTTCAAGTAATTAAAACTAGTGAGAAGCCATCAGTTATTTTGACCACATCTTAGCAACAACAGTTTACTAGTGCAGGTCTGTTAAAGGGTTTCAGATTCGTGTGTTGGAGACTTCCTCTGGAAACTAGTAGATATTACATTCTAAAAAATAGTCTTTTTTTATATAGAAGAAAAGGTATAAGGTGCTATAATAAAGTCAGACACAAGGTGGAACAGCTGATCCAGGATGTGGTGGGGGTCAGAAGGGAGTGGGGCTAGTGTCAGCACAGTGCAGGAGAGAAACATTTTGATGAGGGGTTAATAAAAAAGTCAATGTAGCAGCAGCGTCAACAGACGCAGCAGCCAGCAGTGTCTGGGCCTCGGCTCGGCCTCCGTCCTGCCCCGCTGGGTCCCTCCTCTGTGCTTCACTGACAACCTGGCCACGAAGGGTCACATCACTTCACTGAACTCGGCAAACTTCCCTTCTCTCTCCACGTCACGCTCACAGGTACCAGCGCTCATGTTAAAAGGTCCCAGTGCTGCAGCGCTTCGCCTGATAAGTGACGGAATGAAGCCTTCACTGCCTTTTTATGAGGCGGCTCAGCCTTTAAAGCGGTTTGATACCGCGCTAAAGGTGGCGCGGGTGGCTGCTTAGCTTAGCGTGAGGAGAGAAAACAGGGCGATGCAGCTGCCCAAGGTTAGAAACAGCTGTTTGCCAAAACAGGAGCCAAGAAATGCTGTGTCAAAATAAAAGCCCACGTCAGACGAGACCGCGGAATCGAGCTTCTCATCTGCTGCAACTGATTCCGTTCGCTTCCACGTCGTCAGGCCGATCCTATAAACACGCTGCGCACGGCATCTCCCATCCGCCATCAAGTTGTTGTCCTTGTTTTTGGTCCTGCTGTTGTGCATTGAGTCTGATTTATGAGACTTTCGCTCTACCTTTTTCCATGTGTGACAGCCAGAGGCCAAGAATCCTCCCCTGCTCTTTCATCCTCCAGTCATGTTGCTTCTGGACCAGAGAAATGCATATTTGAACGCTCACCAGCCGTTTTCTTCTCTCTCCGTCTCTGCACAAACTCCTACCACACATGCACAGGCTCCTCCTGCACCATTACCCCTCTGCGTGAATGCAGCCGAACCCCAAATTATGGTCAGCGGCTCACGAAGTTAGTTTTGCTTGGGAAAACCAAGCTGCCATCTTTAATATCATAATGTATCCAAATTATAGGGTTCTAATTGGGAACCATTTGATCAAGCGTTCTGTCATCTGGAAAGCTAGCGTGTGACCCTCACTGGCTTTTTTTCTCATCCCACGCGTACGACCTCTGCCTCTGACCCGGCATAAACTAAGTAAACCGCTTCACACCAAACACAGGCCTCTGCCACCAGTCACACCCTGCATGCAGCCAACACCGACAGCTCACTGGGAGCGTCTACCATGTAGGTCTGGAGCATCTACGGGCAGAGACAGACACATAGGGGCGCACCGAGGGTCCGCGCAGTCGTGCGGTGCGGATCCAGAATCATGAGCAACGGGCGGCAGCCGAAGCGATTCGCTCGGTGCGTGAACCCCGTGAGCACAGGGCTCGTACAGTAGATGCTCGGCCAGGAATGCAGCTGCTCTCTTTCCATTACATTTCACATTTAATTCTGTGTAGCCTCTGGCTGATCCCCAAGCCGATCCACTGTTAGGCGGCTGTTTCCACCATGAATTCCTCCTTTCTCACCTTGCCTCAGCTCAAACACAGTCTCCTCCTCATACGAGGCCAGCCAGATGTTTAGGCTGGACGTCCTCCACAGAGGAGGCCTCACCGGTATGTATGCTTGTTATTTATCTAAATTGTATTTTTCTCTTTAACAACATTTTCCCTTCGTTCTGCTCTCGGGGGTGGTTTACTTTAGCCCTGAAGCAGGAGGTGCAGGGAGGGAGGCTTTGGCAGCTACCCACAATTCACTAGTGGCTCACAGAGCTGATGAGGCTGACAGCTGCATAAATCACTGGCTCATGGTGCTAATAGGTGGCAGTGTAAGATCAGGCGCAGACCACCCATGCTGCAGGCCGGGACGGGAGCATGGAGTCATATCTGCCATGCGGCACTGTACAACCATCAGGCACTTAGCCCCCCTCGGCTGCCGGCCTGCTCGGTCCAAGGGGCTCTCTTAGCAACACAGGAAAGACCGGTCTGGCATCTGCAGAGCCATGATTCATATCTGGCACTTTCATAACGGTTCCAAGCTGCTGGCGCTTTTTCAGGCCTATTGTCCAACGTTTCACTCCTCAATCGGCCTTTCGGAAAAACCTATAAACATTTCCAGCCAATAACCGAACAGGAGCCTGAGCTTTTTCTCTTTTATATGAAGAGTAAAAGTCGTTGAATGTGTTTTCCCCTCCTCACAGTGAGAAGAAAGGGCTGCACTCTCACCATCACACCGATTTTTTGTGTGTGTGTATAGTGTATTATCGTGTACTGTATGAGCGCTTTCAGCGGAGCTGCTAAAGGAGGTGAAAAGGTGGCTGTTTCCAGGGCCCCTCGCTTTGTAACGCGGAGATAGAACACAAGAGCGCGAGGGGGTCGGACCCTCGTCACACTGAGCGGAGCATCGCAAGCACAACAAAACCTCCCTGGGTGCGGGGCCCCTGGACCACAGGGCTCAACCGCACTGTGGTAGCGAGGCATCTTCAGCTCCAGGTTCTGGTTCTGGGGATGCGCCGAACACTGAGCGCGTCCCCTGCGGCCCGTTGACACGTCCTCTGACCTCTGCCTCCGGTGCATTTAAGCTGCTGTGGCCTATAAATGGCTGGAGGCTAAACTGAAGTTCGGCCCAAACGATAAAGACGCGCGTTTACGGCGTCTACCTGCTGTAAACGCTCACTCTCTGCCCGGGAAGCGAGATGAAAATCAATGCTTGAAAAGTCGCGGGCGGACGGGCGTGAGTGTGAGCGTGGTCTCTGTTTCTGGTTAAGGTCAACAGAGGAGGGGATGAGTCTGAAAAGGTAAAACATGTCCAGCATCTCTATAATTAGTGTGAATTACTGCTGGCAGTGCAGATGTTTACTTCTTTTTAAAGGTTGAACAGGTGGAATGTGAGTGTTTATCTTCTCACTTCCTTGTTTTAGTTGAAGCCCAGCTGGTGTCAGATGTGTGAATTACCTGATGTGTTGGTGCAGAACAAGCAGCCGTTTGTGGTGCGTGTGGTGTGTGATCTGTTGGGATGGAAAACAGAGCAGCAGTCAGCGGTCAGCGGCCGAGACGAGGCCGCCGGCCGACCAGAGACCACAGCAGCGCCTTCTCAGGGCTCAGTGCAGCCTGGAGCTGCTCCTCCTGCAAAATGGGCCCGGTTGAGTGACAGGTGCAAACCAGTGGATCCACTGGCAGCTGCGTCAGTGTGGGAGATAAGATAAGCTAAGCTTTATTGACCCCTCAGTGGGGAAAATCAATCAATACGTATTTAGTTTCTTCTATTTCAAGTTCAGCGTAGCAGCAGAATATCACTGAGTTCTGGACAAACCAGAATCCAGTGCACGTCTCATTAAATGGTCTTATCCAACTTCCTGCCAAGGTTTCTGCTGTTCTAGTATCATGTGTCTGAACTTCAATCTGACATTTTTCCATAAACTCAGCTAAAAGAAAGCACCGCAGTGTTGAAAGGCTGATGCACTAATGACATTTAGAATCTGTACTAGTGTTTGAAGAAGAGATCTTTGATTGGCGCATGTTCCGATTTTCACACACAAACATAAAAGCATCAGGATTCTGCAGGACTTTTTTTGGTTCATGGGAAAAAAAAATTCAAGCTCGCTCCTGGATGTAAATTTTAGCCCGAATATTAAGGAATATGAATGAATAGCACAGAGGCCGAGGGGGAGAGTGTTTCTCCGGCTGTGGAGCAGTTCTGTCTGCGCTCGGGCCTCAGCGCCGTCCACCGCATCAGCACCTGTATTTACATCTGGCTGCTGTGTTTCCGTTCAGTGGGAGCAATCTTCCGCCTCCCAACGACTGAAGCGCTGCTAATTTCACAGCCGTCGACACGTCTCCTCAGCCTGACGCCGCCGGACACGAGTGACATCACCCGTCCTGCCGGAACGCGGCGACGGGTGGGTCTCGGCCCGTTGCCATGGAAGATGTGACTCTATTAGCCGTTTCCACACAAAAGGCCCTCTGTGCCCTCATCCACATCTGTCCAGAGTCACCTCCCCTAATTACCGAGGTTAGTCTCTGGAATTGACAGCATAAATATTAAACTGTCAAAGTCTGTATGTTGGCAACACGTTGCAGTGTGACTCAGACAGACTGCGGAGGTTCAGGGAGAACAACACCCTCTTTCTCTCAGCCAGAGGAGGGTTCATTCCTCCCTGTGCCCGTGGCGTTCACATCTGCATTTACACATTTGTGTTTTTAAAATGACTAGATGCAGAGCTTTTAATAACCTTGCAGGCTGTGTAATTGTATTAGTATCTACATAATTTGAATAAGTTGAAAGGAAAACCCCTGCTTGTTGCATCCGCACCTCGTGCATCCGTGTGATACAATAACGTGGAGCGTCAGCGACAAGGATGTTTTCCTTCGCTGCCATTTAAGGTGAAACTCTCCGTTAGCCCTAATCGTTTTCCACACAAAGCCGGGGATCGCTGGCGGTGAAAAGCTGGGCCTGCAAATCTCTCAGCGATGATCTTTTTAGATGTGAGCTGAGACGCAGGAATGGAGCTGCACTGACGGGCATAAAACCTAAACAAACTACGCTGACAAGACAGAGAGCTGTGCAAACAGGAGATTAGAGGGGAGATGAAAGAAAGAGGAAGTGGGCTGAGTCAGTCAACGCCAGCAGTCTGTGGCTTTCGCTACTGTAGCCATTGGAATGTTGTGAAACCTGAACTCACCAAAATCCACAATATGAACTCACTCCATCATTTATTTACAAGGTCAATAACCAAAACACTGCTTTTGTTGCAGGCTTCAGCTTGTTGGTTTCACTTCGGGCTTTCGTCGCCGGTTTGTTGCCAGTTTCCTGCTCCGTATCAAATTAAAGCTGTTTGGAACAGGTAAACAAAGCACTTTGGACTCTATGCAACACCCATTCACATCCTCCGATGAATTCATTCTAATACGAGCTTTCTCACTTTCACTTAGTGTTTGCAGGCTCTGGTCCCAACAGGTGCCTCGTCTTAAACAGTTTAATTTAGCAGATAAAGCAGAAAAACAATGTGACAACAGCGATACAGAATTTAATGATTACACAAACAGGTTTAGGATGGCAGATGTAGGAAATGCACCAGGCTTTTGTTTTGTTACAAACATCCTGTTGGGACAAAGCAGCCTTGTGTTATAATACAGATCGAAGCATGTGAAAAAGGAGAAAATACAAGTAAACACTGTGTAAAGCTTCTACGTCAGCCATGAAAGAACGGTGCAGCTCCTCCTTAGTGAGGCAGCCAACATGATGTATGATTAGTTTTGCTGTAACCCCAGCCCTACCCACCCACACACACACACACACACACACACACACACACACACACACACACACACACACACACACACGCTGTCTGTTGCTACACAACCAAGGTAGGCATCCCCAGAGATGAGCAGGGCCCTGCGTCTGAAGGACCCCTCGCTGTGCCGTGGGCCGGCCTTGCCCTGCCTGCAGAGAAGTGTGACAGAGAGACCTGACAGATCTGCTGCCTTGCCCAAGGACACGCTGTCACCCAGGCATAATAAGAGCGCGCTCGAGAGGCCCCCAGCCGTCAACAACCACGGCTCCTGCTGGACCATTAGAAAGAGCTCCACAACAAAAGGCGCCAACAAAAGAGCCATGTTAAATTAGGCATTTAATTCAGCTCTCGGTCATAAGGGCAAAGGAACCAGAAGGAAATCATAAACACGGAGTGAAAAGGAGTCAAGGAAGGCTTCACGACGAGGAGGTGAAAACGTACAAGCTGCAAACGGCTGCTGGGTGAAGACGATGCGTTTACGGCTCAGAATCAGAGTCAGGAGTTCCTTTTTCCCAAAGCTCCTGAGGTCTTTGCAGAATTGTAAGCGTGTTTTTATGAATAAAACCAAACAACAGCAACATCAGCACAGGCCCTAATGAAGCTACACCCTTCTGTCATTTAAAAACAGTGAAATGAAAGTCCAGGAGCGGAGCTGCCGCTTTAGCAGCACCAGCAGACTGGGACCTGTTGAAACCTGCTCCCATCACCGTGTCACAGCACTCTGTGACGCTCAGCTCAGCACCAGCAGCAGCAATGAAGTCATTCAGGCCTTGAAAACATGAGCCGAGTCGTCTGGCGTTTGCTCAAATCGCAGCTTCTCAGGGCTCAGCGTTGAAACGCTGAGTTTGACGCGCTGTTGTTTTATGCTTTAGTTACTGGAGGAAGTGTTGCAGGGGGTTAAAGCAGAGCCGCTCGCTCAGCGTCGTTGAGCCCAGCGTAATTACAGGCAGGAGGAACCTCGTCGGAGTCAGATCAGTTCTGAACTGTTCATGAGTGAAGGATTCCTTGTAAGTCTTAAATAAATTATTGCCGTAAGCCGTTTAACACAAGTCGCCCCCTTCGCTTAAACCCTGTTCGTTTGGGAACTTTGATTATGCTACAAAAGAAGGATTGAGTGAGACTTAGCGTGCCACAGGCATGCGTCCCAGTGCTCCCAGTACACGTGCAACACCTATACCACAGCTGACGCCTCACAGGCCGACGTGAGTGGAGCGAAAAGACAACGCCGCTAATTGACTCTGTGGAATGCGTGTTTCTGATATCCGTTGGCAAAACCGCCCCCTGCTCTCATGTCTCACTTGTCAAGTCATGTTGTGGTATTTATAGGTTTGATATTTCACCTTTGTTCTGTATTTGATCCTCCTTAAACCTCCAACAACTTCGTGTGCTGCATCATCTTTTCTTATTCTATCTAAAATTGTTTTACATTTTTTCATATTTTGGAAATATGCTGATGTTGATAAATTTCAACTATTTGGCCAAAAAATAATCGGCATTATGAACTGACGCTATCAGATTCAACCCTGTACAGCTCAATAACTGTAGAACCGGAGCTGGTTCCAAGGTTTAAAATAAATGAGGGGGCAGTCGGAACTCACATTTCAGCAAACAATAGAAAGTTTCAGTTTCTGCAGAGAGCCTGTTTGTGTGTGTTTCCTGGATCAGTAGTAAAAGTCTTAAATGTGGTTCAGACAGGTGTCAGCAGCCTTTTACACAGGAACTCACTACTTTCCCCTTAAAAAGAAATATCTGGGCAGAAAAGGAACACAAAGACTGATGGATGCAGAGATGGGAGTGGAACGTGAAGGTACTTGTGCTCTTTCCTTCCACTTTTACACACTTTAATGTGATTCTGAATCTGTAGCTGAGTTGTAAAGCAAACCTTCGGACTATCTGCGATATGAGGACTAAAGCTTGAATAAATGAGACCAGAACGGGAAACCCTTTCCTCCTCTCTGGGTTTTCGAGGCCCTGGCACAAGCTGAAGCCTGTTGATGCTTGATCAAAGCACCCCCCCCCCCCCCCTCCACCCACTCAGAGACAATGGCTTCAATGCAGCGAGGGCGCTAATTACAGCCGTGACCCTTAACTGGTCAAGGTGGACCGATCTCTGCAGATGCTCCTGGAGGCCATGTTGACGCAGGCGGGTGGAGCTCGCTCTGTCAAAGGTCTGGCGGCAGCTTCTTCTGCTCTCCGCTCTCTGATGGCTCAGCGGTTTCCAACAGACGGATCATTCTGCAGCGGCTGCTCCGTGCTGCGGGGTCACAACCTGAGCCGGGCAGGAAGACGCCCCCGGGCTGGAGTCAGTCAGCCTGAAGCCCGTCCACACCCCACCGAGCGCGATCTGCCTCTGGATCGCGCTCGTCCGCTCCCTCTGCGGCTTTGAAGTGTGCGGCACATCTGCTCCTGCGTTCATCAACCCCAACGTGTTCATACAAATGCATCGCTGGGTCCTCAGAGCCCCCCTGAGGTGACGATCAGTGCAGGGAAGGAGGAAACGCAGAGGAACCAGGGCGCCTGCCTGGAGCCTGAAGCTGCCGCTGGCCTCATCCCCTCCACAAAGGACGGCTTTGGTGCCACGCGGCAGCTTGGGATGAACATCACCGACAACACCTTCACACTTCCTCCTACGCGTCGCTGGAACCACACAAAGACTGTGTCAACACACGCGTTGCTGGGATGATCAGGCTGCGTTTACAGCAGCATCCACAGCCGCTCACGGGACGGGGGCGTCTCCGCCTGCTCCACCTCCACCAGCCTCTCCTTCGAAGCTGCATTGACTTCACCTCCTCCGGTGACGCGGCGCTTCCTGCTGTTCGCGCTGTCAGGAAGCGCTCATTACTGCAGACGGCCGTTTCCACGCGGAGGACTCGACCGTCTCTGACCTTTTCAAGCTCCAGCTCTTCTACTTTAACGGACGCATGTGATGACTCCACATCTGATGCCCGGTCCTTGCTGTACTCGCACCTTTGCGACCTCTTGTTTTAACAAAAGCAACTTGTTCTGGGAGAAGCCAAATTAGAGAGCGGGAGGCAGAGGGATTGCACACGCAGTGCGTAAATGACTCAACAGCACACTCCCACCAGCGCGTAGCCATTTCCAACATTGTCACGACACATTCGAAGCCAATCTTTCTTTTTAACGAGTCGTCCCCCCCCCTCAGGCCGGGGGAGCCGACCCCTGCAGGGGTCATATCAAGTCGCTGGGAGATTGAAAGCCGTTCTGACGTCTGGGCAAAGTGAAAAAAGTGGTTAGTCTGGCTGCTGTCAGACCTGATGAAGCTGCAACAGTTTTCAAGAGTGGGGAACGCCGAGCACAGTAGATTAGAGCCAAGGAATGGGGTAATAACTTTAACACATGACATCTAGCACTTTCCATCACGTACGCAACTTCAAAGGGGGGAATATGGAATTTATTGATAGGGCCATAATTTAGTTCTCCTCCAAGGCAGGTCAGGTTTCATTGGACAGGGCAGAGAGAATAGGAACCAGATGACGCGGGCTGGGCCCCAGTTCAGCCCAGTCTGCGCTGGGGCCTGCTGGCTGCCAGGTGGAGTCCGCCCATCGGCTCTGCATCAGGAGGTAAACACAAACAGGACCGTCCTCCGCTGCACCACCACCGTCACCCTCAGCTTTACTTCAGTGCTGGTTGACGACGGCTCCGCTTTCATACGACCTCTAAAAAAGCTGCTTGGTTCAGATCTGAACTGCAACAGTTCATTGAGTTGTACTGTTTTAGCACAGAAAGCTGCTTTTTTTCTTAATACTGGGAGGAGACAGCGTGAGCGTGTCTTCTGCCCACCAGCGCAGTAACTACATATTTGACTGGAAACATCCCACCACATGACAGGCAACACATGACTGCAGTGAGCGGTGCAGCAGCTCCGTGAGCCGTCCGTCCCATCGCACTGTGCAAACGAACGCTGAGGGATTTCCACAAAGCAAACACTGGTTAGCCTCGCTGTTTAGTGTGGAGAACCACCGCAGCCAGTTCTCCAGAAGACGGCACCAGTGTGTGTGTGTGTGTGTGTGTGTGTGTGTGTGTGTGTGTGTGTGTGTGGAATCCATACGAGCCTGCATTGGCACAGACAGATGAAGCAATGAACAATTCACTGGCAAACATTCAAACTGGATGTGGTTTGACTTCTTGCTGCAGATTTTCTCCCGGGGGGGGGGGGTCTGACTATCAATTACCGTGGCTGGAGCCCTGCAATCTGAGGAGCTCTGTGATTCATCCACGCTCCACATCTATTCATGCTCCCCTGCGATAATCACCGTGCGCAGATGTGAACCACGTTGTTGACGGCATCCGCCATCATCTGCAAAATGGAATCAGAGAACGGGGCTCGATCCGGCGCAGGCGCTTTAGAGCCCGCGTCTGCTCTGCAACCGTTTACACGCAGCTGTTTGTGATGCATCTTGCATTTTCCGATCGCGCTGAGCTCTTTTCCCACAGATAAGCCACAGATGATGTCATGCAAACTCGTTTCCAGCGCAGTTTTCATGCAGCGGAGCATTTTTCCATGAGTTACAACATGTGCTGAAGCTGCACTGAGGGACAGAGAGGCTTCATCAGTTCAACGCTATGTTTACTATAAAGGTCCACACATGCGCAATACAATCAAACTAACAATTAATAATCAGAAAATAAACAAAAGATGTTCAAAATATTCCCATCGTCTATCAATTTAGAATTTAATCCATCCTACTTCCTCTATTTTCCAATAGTTGTGTGACAGTGTGAAAAAGTTTAGTATTTTTCCATGCCAGCGGCCTCGTTTGCGTCGCTCATTAGGGAGCAGGGAGTGAGTAACCTCCCAAAGAAACGGCACTAGCTGCTCTGTGAAAGACACATTCTTTGATTGCTCACTGGACAAATTGATATAGAGAGAATAAAAGAGGGTCTCTCTTTCACACACACACACACACACACACACACACACACACACACACACACACACACACACACACACACACACACAGCTTCCCGGGCCTCTTTTTTGTGCAGCTCAGCCATCTGTCTCTCAGCAGTGGGTCCTTGTTACCTGTTGTACTCTTTCTTATCCGCTCATTCATTAATCCAGCCTCAGCGCCAGCAGCCTCTTTCACCGGCTCATTCAGTGAAGAGTTCTCAACTAAAATTTCTCACAGAAAGAAGAGTCTGAGTGTCTTAGATGCTGACAAAGACCTGCTTGTTTAAACTCTCAAGTATTAGTTATTAAAGCTTCTGACCTTTCTGGTTCTTCACGATGATTTGAGCTGAATCCATTAAACATGTGATGGCTGAACTCTTGGAGGTTGAGGCTCACGCTCAGGGCCTTTCACAGCGGACGAGCTGGATATTGGGAGCGATGGGGGCACAGATGCTTCTGTTTACTGGCTGGGGGGTGGGGGTGGGGGCTGTGGCCCCTGCTCAGACGTGATCCTAGTTTTGCATTGCACCAGTCTGAAGCGGTGTAGGAATGGGTTGGTTGTGCAGACCTGCAGCATATGGAGGCACTTAGAGGCGGAGCAGCCTCAGGTACCTTCTGCCTCTGCTCGAACCCGGACACAGTCACCGCCGAGAGACGGCGTTCAGTCACGGCCAGCGTCACGTTCACAGACAACATATTTTCACCCCCATTTTCATTGGTTCAAATGCAGAAAACACTGTCTTAGTGCTTAGTCTAAAAGGCAGCGCTGTCTGCTTCAGCTGATGCTGAATCATCCGTTTAAATAAATTCAACACATTTTTCTTCTGCAACACTGAGCAGCTGTTTGTGTGAGAGTTTCTATGTGGCCAGTGTTGCTGAATAACAGGAAGTTATTCCTTCTGTTCCTGAACCACTCAACATTTTCTGACCAGTGACCCTTCCCAATAAGAGGTCAAGGCCAATTAGATGCGAGCTGCTAATAGCGCTTTAGTGGCTCCAGATGTTGTTGGTTTCCATTCGTTAAAGTCATGACTGAAACCAAATGGAAGAGGCTCAAACGAAACCTGAAAACAAACCAAAACACCCTCTGGTTTCTGAACAGATTCATTTTGCTGCCTTTAAATTAGCTTTTTATCAGTGTTTCAAACTCCATATTATTATTATTGTTGGTAAAATTTTCACATGTCTGAAAGTTGAAGCTGCCACATAGAGGAGAGCGTGTCTTAAGCCTCTCTTTGCATGTTCTGCCGATCTCCAGAGGTTTAATAAAAAGGGCTGCAGGAGGTCATGCAACAGGCTGGTTCCTACGAGGAACAGCCTCCAGCTCTTAGAGGGCAGTCCATGAACAATTTATGTGCTTTTCTGTTTGTTTACTGTGGTTTGCCAGTCGTAAAAATAAAGTCAGCTGAAGGAATCTCTGTCGCTGGCGTTCCTTCCCTCTGTGTTTTTCTCTGCTGCTTCTCACATTCCCTTGGCTGGCTGTCAAACCCTCCCAGCCATTTGGACCAGCACACCCACCCTTGGCCAGCGCCGAAATTAATTGCTGACTAAAAAAAGTGCCTAGCAACTCCCTCGCCGCAGTAAAAACACATCTACAGGTTGTCACTTGTGATATCAGGTACACAGGTTCCTCTGAATCGTACGAGCCGACACAGAGGATGATACAGCGCCAGAGGAATTTATGACATCACTGAAGCTCATCCAGTGTCCAGAAACCAACTACATGAACAATGACGGTGATTTAGACTCACGGGAGTCGAGCTGGTTCTGCTTTATCTTTCTAATAATAATAAATGTTCTTGTTCAGCATTAATGTATTTATATGTACGTGAATAGGATTTTATGGCAGCGCCTTCGCAGTCTGTGGTGCATCAACATACCATGTCCCCTGCAGTCTGCTCAGCACACAGGAATGTTCATAGAAGTGGAGGCAGCGGAAATTAAAATAATGAAGTGGAGTGAGCGGAGGCCCGGATTCGAACCTAAAGACGTTTGGTCTGAGACGTTTTTTATGAACCTGCGTCTTTGGAGCGCTTTAGTGCAGCTGGCCGACGGTCCCGAGGCCCCACGCGCTCCACAACAAGCGCCTCCACCTCCGCTGTGTCCTCCGACCGCATTCTGCAGCTCCTGTTTTCATCCCGCGTCTGCAGGAGCCCCTCAGGTGCCTCTTATTTCAGACTCAAAGACAACATGCGAGTCACGGCAGCCTCTTCTCATCGCCCCATCGCTTGCTGCCGTTCCCTCTCTCTCCTGCAGGCGAGTGGAAGCGCCTCAGGTCTGATCGTCCATCGGTTCAGCTCGTCCGTGTTCTCTTCTGCTGAGTGAGTTCACGTCTTCAGCGCGTGTTGATCAGATTTCTGTAATTGTGACATAAACTGAATTCATGTCAAGCGTCCAAACAAGTAAACGTTCTGCACAGCTGCATCTGGACCCTTGGGCCCGGGTTGACCCAGGTCTGCTCTAATTGGGCATTCATTGAAACAGATGAGTAGCTGGCAGGCCTGAATGGCTCCGGCTCCGGGTGCGGCGCCCAGGAGCAGGACGCGCTCTAGGGTGTCGTGGGGGAAGACTTCATCTATAGGTCCATTCATGAGCAGACATCTCTGTCTGTGTCTCTCGGGGCCATTCCCTCAGTGGGTTCAGGCAGACGAGCTAATGGCGGGGGGATTCCGACCGCCGGCCAAAGCGCCTCGGCAGAGAACGGTGAACATGCCCCTGTTCACGCTGCACTTGTGCCTCTGCCCCGTCGTAGCTCAGCCTCGGTCACACAGCCTGTGGCCGCGGTGTAAATCTTGCGTCCGTGGAGCCGTGCGGCCCCAGCGCCGCCCGGTGCCAGCCTTGTTTCCCGCCTCTGTCGGCGGCGAGGCCTCGGGCCCACACACAAATGGAATATCACGCAGCGTCACGCGGCAGACAGACTAACGGCCCCAGCCATTTCCTGTGGCGCGGCGCTGCCCGATGGGATGGGTCGTCAGGGGAGCGACTATGATGCGCTCTTTGTCCTGCACCAGGACTCGTACGAGCCACTGCTGCACACTTGTCCCTGTTTTCACTTAAATTTGCACTGCGCTCTCTTTGCAGTTTCACCTCCCACTTCCTGTTTCCTCTGCCTCCGTGTGCTGAGCTGAACGGTCCTGCCTCATAATATGAATGTCAAGTGGCTTAACGTGGTTAATGAGCAGTTTATCATTCCTGCGACCAGTGCTGCTTTGTGGGAACGTCTGACCCAAGTTGTCCATCTGTAAAAACAAACATTGAGACGGGCAGAGACGTCTGCAGCCACAGAACAAAAGAGGGAGTTCAGCCCACAATCATCAAGACATATTTGTGGGACATCTGGGTTCAGTCAAGTCTAGACCCAAAACCAACTCCTTCACAAGACTATTATATTTATTTATTTAAATAAGAAAATTATGTATTTTTATTAATTAATCACTCACCAGTTTATCAAGACTTTTAAAATAGGCCCAGTCAGTGCCATAGCAACAACTTGACTGTTTACTTTAAGTTAACTATATCTCCTTCTTCTTCTTGCCATTGTTTATGTCCTCACGTTGCAGCTTTAAAGAATATTGCATATTTAACAGTAAATGATTCATAGGCGCTTACAGGGATTGTGGCTGAAGGTATTTTACTTTAGCTGGTGGTGAGTGAGGAAGATCAGAAGGTTTCATTTCTGAGGTCACGTCGCTGGATGGAGCTTAACGTCACTAATGCTCGTTGCTTTGTCCATTAAATGTGAGAGACAGAAACCACACAAAAGCCCCTTGTTAGATAACAGCGACTGCTGAATGAAGGCTTCTGCATTATCTTAATCTGCATTGTGCTGAATGACCATGCTCAGAAATGAGGCCTTGCTAAAACACACATGTTCCAAATTATCGCCAGTTTGTAGAGAGCTGCAAAACCCAAACACGCAGCAATTATGGCATGAATGAAAAGATAAATAAAGAAACATGAAGGTGTTATCGAACACGGTGGAGATTATGCTGGAGAGTTAAGCGTGGCTGCCTGCCCTTTGCTCCTCTCCCTCGGCTTGTTTGTTTAATCCTGGAGGCTCTCAGAGGTGCTAAAGAGGGCGGCGGGCAGGAGGATCTTCCTCTTCCTGAAGCCAAAAGGTGCCATTTGTCGCTCGGGCTTCGGTTTCTGACGGAGAAGAGGCGTCACGAAAACACTCCATGGCTCCAAATTCTCCCATGGGAGAATCTGGAGCCTCTCTTTCATGCTGGCTGTAAAATGAAATAGCAGCGTCCCACCCAGCACACATCTGACCGGGAATTTTCTGCAGCTCCACGACATATAAATCTTCGGTGTGCTAATAAAATACATTAATTCATCGAAGGAAGATGTCAAGTCAACGCAGAAAAAACCAAATCACAGCACAAATGTCTTTGTGTTGACAACATGACAAAGGCTGTAAATGAGCTCACGCCACTTTCGCTGCTTCGCGCCGCCTTCGCGGCTGCAGCCTCCGTCCGAGCGTCCCATAAAGCACAGCGAGGCCTGACAGGAGCGGCGGGGGCGCCAAATGGGAGCGGCACACCTCATCTCTCAGCAAACGCAGCGCATCGACGCCTCGCAGGCAGCTGAGAGCGCACAACTGGGCCGTTTCCACACACACGAGGCAGAATTTAAAAAAAGGGCCAGAGGAACGTCTCAGAAGCACTAAACTGAAGACACGCCGGATTCGAGAGAAATATCGTCCTCATTAGCTCAGGTTTAGCATCATCGGGTGCCAAATCGTCCGCAGCCAGTTACTTTGGCTTCTCCAAGACAAACGAGCACCTCCTGCACTTTATTCCACAACAAGCAGGAGTCGGCTGAGGAGCAGCGCGTCGTCTGAGGCTGCTTCAAACGCACAGTCATCTGTCACTTATCTTCTGGACGAGACGCTTCATCACCGGAGGCAAAACTGTCAGAATACACAAAAAGATGTCACCGCAAATCAAAACACAGGGTTTCTTGATAATGAGAGCATCAATTAAACGCTAACTCGGTAGTTTATCAACTAATTGTTTTAGCCTTAATATTATTAATGTGTCATTAAAAGCAGGGAACATCTCAAATGAAATGGTTAATAGCGGTGGAGGAAGCCATTTTAAGCTGACACTCCATGATAATAACAAATGTGGTATCAACGGAGGCGGGAGGTGACGCAATCAGGTGAGTAAATACATGAGTTCATAGCACGTAGGAAGCGAGATGGCTGATTAGTGAGCTGCAGTCGAGACCTATTTACAGAGAGGAGTATTTAATGGGATTCCTTTGCAAATGTCATTAAACACAACAGTATTTCCTCTGTATCAGTTATCGCATTGAGATCTTTGCTTTGCTGGTTAACCAACACCAAACATACACGTGTCGGCGTCACACCTACTAACCTGAACTAATGTGGAGATTAAAACACTGTGGTTTCCCCTGAGATGAGGCTGAAGCCACACACATCAAACGGCTCAGCTGCCGAGCTTCTCCTCAGCGCTCTGCAATTAGTTTGTGTTTTGTTTGATGATGATCTTTTCTGCCCCGGGGTTCTCACCGCTACACAATGAACTGGTCCCAAGCCTCACCCCGGATCCAGGTTCCAGCGGCTCACTGGCACAGAAACACAACCATGTTCACTGCGGTTTCTTAGATACTGGCCTAAAATCGATTCGTTTCTGGTTTCACGGAGCCACAGACACGTTTCCAACAACATTATGTGTGTTTAAAAATCTTGGACAAAAAATAAATAAATAAATAAATCAGGCGACTGTGCTGATATGAGATCCTCCGCACAAAGACAAAGCCACCTGTCAGAGGCCCCGGAGTCTGAAGGCCGAATCTCAGCAACATGTCAGATGGGTTGATTAACATTCCTGCGCGGGACTCATTTAGCAGCTCTGTCAACAGGTGGACGCAGGAGACAGCGGCTCCCAGACGCACGAGCTGCAGGGAATTCTGTCCTTCATCACCACTAATAATGAGGCGGGCGAAGGAGGGAGCTCCACCTGGGTTTGTCTCCTTTCCTCAGCTTCCACCGACTCCTCCCTGGACTCAAAGCGGGAAAAGCTTTATGTGCTGAAAAAAAGAAAGTGGGTTTAGTAGAAAAAGCTCCACTGGTGTTCTGGATTTAAAGCTGTTTCCTTCACACAAGCACTTTTTTTTTGTATTGAAGGAAAATGGGGGATTTTTTTTCCTTTCTATAGACTCTGGGTTAGAAAATCCTGTGAAAGCTATAGCTGTTGTTTCCTTTTCTTCAAACAAAGGCCAGTGGAAGCCGATGCGTTCAGGGCCCGTTGTAAAAGGAAACGGGGGCGAGGAACGAGAAGTGGTCCACGAGAAGCGTGGATGTTCCTGAATGTTCCCGTCCGTCTCGAGACCAGTCCTGCTCCACGTTCCCAGTAAAGAGCTGCTGGAAGTCAGACGTCCGTGCTTGTGTTGCCGTCATTGGCCCCAACGGCTGAGTTCATTTCTGGAGCCGACCACAAACTTGCAGCAAGTGGTGCAATAGTTGGGTAGAGACTGTGGGGAGAGAACGTTCCTGCTGCAGCTCACACTGACAACGAGTTGGACCGGAGCCGCTGCGGAGGCCGCGACTGTTTAGGTCCCACACAAACGTTTGTTTTCAGAATCACAACAGCTTCTTGATCGAGCATGTATTTTAGTAAATGAAAACTGCACATTGCACATACTGGATTCTCAACATGTGCTCGGCTTCCAGTCGAAACACTGCAACAATGAAGCATTAGACTCAAATGACCAAGACAAGATATCAGACCATTTGAATGCGTGCTGCACACACACACACACACACACACACACACGCACACACACACACACACACACACACACACACACCAGAAGTTGGGCCTGTTCACTTTCACTCTCGTCCAACCCCCCCCCCCCCCCCCCCCCCCCTCCTCCTCCTCCTCCCCTCCCCCCCCTCTGGTCAGAGAGCTGTGGAGCTGGAGCTCCCTGTGATGAGGCCATCGGCAGCGAAGGCGTCGTTCCTCAGGATCCGGGTTCTATTGTTATTAGTATTGTTATATATATTGTTATTAGTACTTCCACTACTTCTACTTCTTCTGTGACGTGAGTGCTGCGTTGAAGTAGGAGTAGATTCAATTTGTCAAGCAGAACAATGTAGCGACATCTGAAAACCTTCCCACTCCATCATGAACTGGAGCACAATGAGGGCTTTTATCAGTGACTCTGAATCACCAGCTTTGCTCCCGCTTGCTTTGGTAAACCGGGCCATTGTGTGCGGCTCCTCCGCAGCCCAAGTGATTATTCATTATGTGTTTAGCTCATGTCAGTGCAGTTTATTACAGATTGTTGGTGTTTTGTTCCTTTGTGGAGTTGAAACTTAACACACTGAGCAGTCGACGGAGTCTCTCAGCGTTGGACTTAGTTTAAAGGTTAATATTCAGCTGTTCAAAGACTTTGCATTTACAGCGCACTGAGCTGGATCAGGCCCTGAAACAGGGGCCGTCTCAGCTTCCTCAGTCTCTCGTCGGCCCTTTCGCTCTAAAGGCTCCCGTTTGTGTCCAGGTTAACAAAGTCAATCACCCCACGCACGGAACCAACATGTTTATGACCTACAGTGTGTACAGAGGCCGGCGGCTCCGCTCCTGAGAGGAGAGGCTGCAGAACGGAGGAAGTGAAGGAAGTGAACGTGTGAGCCATGAATACGTGGCCCTGGGGGTCAGCTTAATGGAGTGAGACCCCAGCTCCCATTGACTTCCACTGAAAAACTATTAACTCCCCACAACTCACTCAGTCATTCTGGGGGTGAAAGCGCGTTTCCCATTTGCTTACTGCGGATTTTTAAAAATCAACTTGAAGCTTTTGACCTGCATCACCTCGGAGTGTGGAAGACTAGACTGGCATGTAAATGTTAGATCCAAATAAACAAGTCTGCTGCTCGTCGAGCATTTGATTTGCTGACTTGACAACAATTACTAATAATTTTATTATCATACTAGTAAATATTTAATTTAAATTATACAAGATATTCCTAATAATTCACAAGGCGTCCTGAGATGTTAAGCTTCCCACTGTGTGTGTGTGTGTGTGTGTGTGTGTGTGTGTGTGTGTGTGTGTGTGTGTGTGTGTGTGTGCGACTGGAGCCTGGAGGTGTTATCAATAACAAGCGAGGGGTATGTTTCTTTAAGGCGAGCCCATAAAGGACGGCCCGGTCACCACCTCCTCCACTGAGGAGGAGCTGGAGTTTTCCTTGGCGGGTCAGGCCTGCCATTGAAGTCTGAATGGGCTGCCATGGCAGATTACACTGCACAGCTGTCCCCCTACCGTGGAAATTAAGTTATGCCCCGTGTCAGCAAGTTTTGTGTTTTCCTCCCTTTCTCTGTGTCTCCCTCCGCCCGCCGCCCCTCCCCCCTTTTCCTCCCTGCTCCTATTTCATGGCCGGGGGAGGCCTCTGCTCAGCCACAGGAGGGGGTTTGAGGATGGGACTCAGACGAGCGGAGCATCTATGGGAGCAGACGCACTTTTCCACGTATGAGCAGAGGTCCCCTCGCGTGGTGTTTACGTGCGGCGAGGCTGTTTGCGTTGCGGTCCGAGGGAAAGGCAAACACTCCAGCTCCTCCACCGACGCGTGAACGCGACGAGGGCGTCTGCGCCGAGCAGCTGTTCGCAGCCGAGCGCAGGACGAGCGCGTTCACGGGCCCATTAGAGGCCGGTGGAGTGGAGCGCAGCCACGGCGGTGGAGCGCTGATACGACTAATCGATGCCTGTTACGCTCAAGGAACGTTTCCAGACATTGATTTTCTCTGCAAATTTATTTTTCATTGCGACCGTGAATCCAGCAATGTCAGACGGAAGGTTGTTCTTCCTGTATCTGTCGTCCATGACTTTATTTTATAACTTTAACTGCAGGCTTTTTTCATAGCAACCATGACTACAGACCTCCTCCAGCCTTGGTCCAACCCCATCCTCATCCCAACCTTTACTATTCTAACCATGACAACAAACCTGCCTGCACCCAGTTACTGGCACCATGTGAGGTGTTGACACTGGTCCAGTAGGATCCAACTGGAGTCACGTACCTTAGAACCCCGGTTCTATTGTTGGTTCTGTTAGTTTGCTGTCTACTTCATCTGTGCTGAAACATACAATAACAGCAACTGTAAATAATGTTGAAGTCTTAAAATTAGTTCTTGGACTTTTGTCTTTCTTTAATTTATTTTTCTTTTTGATTTTAGTACAGTGCGATAAGACCAACAAAACCAGCGTGCAACACTTCGCGACCCGCTTTGTCCGACACTCAGCAGCAACAATCTGAACAGCCAATATATCAAATGGCTGCCACAAACAGTCAGGTAGCAGAGCGCTCTCGCGGCGGCAGAGGGATTAGTGCTGCAGGTTTTCTCTCAGGACCCGAGGAGTCGGGCCGCAGCTCCAGTAACTGGATTACAGGCCTCTTTCTCATTTCAAAGGGCGGTGAACTCAGCAGAGGTCCTGCATGATGAAATCAAAGTGGCAGCTGAAATGGAAGGAGGAAAAACAACAAGAGGGGTTTTTTAAGTCTTCTGGTATCGGCTAATGAGAGAGATGCTAAATCTGTGAGGTTTTTCTTTTTTTTGTCATAGCGCGAGGACGAGCACGTCACCTGGAAGCCGGAGCAAAGCTACAACGCTGAGACTCACTCCAAGTGGGAGTCACAGCTAAACAGCAGCGAGCTCCTTTCATAACGACCTTCCTGGTGCAAACGTGCTCCCAAACTATGGCAGGGGCCCAGAGGGGAGTCAAGGTGGAGCCCATTCACTCCAGCAGCCGGTGGTAACTTCGGGGGATTATTCCCAAATCCTTTCAAATGAACTTTCCATCTCAGTGCGTCCTCGTCCGTCGCAGCCATTCCAACTGTCCAAGCGTTTCTGCGTCACCCTCTGCACAAGCTCGCGTGGAGCCGAGGTCGAAACAAATGCCCGTGAGAATCATAGTCAGGAGGAAGGAGTCGGGTTTGAGGCCCGGGAGGGTGGAATATTAGCAGTGATTGGATGTGATCAGCATGACGCATGCTCGCGTGTTAACATCAGACTTTACAGTGTGATGTAGGATTCTACAAGCTGAATTCACAATAATGTGTATGTTCAAGCCTCCAGTGCTCGGACATGGCGTTGGAACAGTGAAGCATTTCAGAGGGTTTTTTTCCAAACAGGTTTCAGCCATTTAGGGGTTTCCATTTACCTCTGCATGAAAAAACACCAGGCAACGGATGCCAGGGCCTAAGTGAAAACACTGCCGGGAAAAAGTAGGGCTAAGGTCAAATATTCCATGTTGTCCAGAGTAACAAAGAAGTCATGTAACGGTCTATGGCAGCGTTACTTATTGGTCTGACGTGAATGAGTGAAGCAGACGGAAAAGGATACACGTGTTTGATTTTAAAAAGTCTGAATTATTGAAGGTTTGAGAACGGAGAGCCTGGAGGAGTGGGTGTCTGGGAGCGCTGCACCTTTGTAAACACTGTGCTGTGATATGCATGAGGTGAAGGGGTGAAGCGATCTGCATGGGGTGAAGTGTGGGCCGTTTTGTTCGGGGGCCAAAGAAACAGAGTTTAGACGTGAACTGAACTCACTGAAGCACAGTTGATGGCAGAGATACGTTACACGCGCTCAAAGAGCTGGAACACAAACAGCCGCCGTCTGTAAATGAAACCTCGCTGCGACACACACCGCCCTCTGTTTAGCTCCACTACGCTGCAGCATCCAGGATTACTGCCCTAGCAGATATGTTAGAACTCAGCACAAACATTTAAAGAAAATTCTCCCACAAGCTCAATGAGATGCATTTAGGCAGTCATTGTGCCCTGCTTGCATTTTAGGACCATCAGCGCTGTTCTGTGGGATTTCTTGCCCGTCCTTCATCCATTCACACGCTGCGCATTATTACAGGCTGATCAACGCACGCTGCGCTTTCTCTAAGTGCTGAAACTGCCCGAACAAATGCAGGAGCAAGAAAAAGGCGAGGAGGAGGAGGAGGAGGAGGAGGAAGCAACAGGGCTTTTCTCCTTCTGGGAAGCTTGAGGCAAAGCAGAGGATAACGACGCTGAAGAATTCAGACCACGCTAAAAAGGAGGGAAATAAATATTTTTAACTAACTTTCTATCGAGCTTGTTCCCCTTGCGATTTATTAAAATGACTACAATGAACAAATGCTCCACCCAAGAGAGGAGGCCAGGGTGGAGGAGCAGGGAGGTGTGCTGTGTTTTGGTCTCCTCCTGCAGCCGAGGCCTGAGAGCCGAGCGGCAGCAGATCGTTCCCACATGCTTCCCTGCCGCTCGGCTCTCCAGAGGTGTCAGGCCGGCCTGAAAGAATGAAGTGCCTGCCTATTGTGCTGCCCAACTATTATGTGCTTAGCATTTCCATGACAAAGATGCCACTCGACTTTCTCTCCACCATTCAGCTGGAGGGCCCTTGTCCCCCCTTCAATAAAACATTTTGCAGCAAATCATTGATTTAAAGCCCCCGATGCCGAGGAGAGACGAGTGTCGCGCTCTGCGGCCTCTGATGCAGCACGAACCCAAAAGCATGTGCATAAAATAGGAGCGTGCACACACATGTAGAAAGTCGGTGTCTAAAGTTAAATGAGCGTGAGATTAATTAATTTAGCAAGTTAAAGAAAATCTACAAAACACAACTCGTGTGAAAGTACCATCATAATAAACAGCAGGTCTGTAAATGAATGCTCAAATATTTAATATTTAAGGTAATAAAGAGCAGGACAGTTAGAAATTAATTAAACAAGAGCAACATTTTTATGTTCCGAGCCAGAAACACTAAATATCCTGATTTGCCTGAACAACGTAGGAACGGTGATGTGATAACTGAGGGAAGAGGGTGGAGGTGGAGGCAGAGGGTGTTGTGTTGATTTATGGTGACAGTTGCTTTTGACAACAGGCAGCTAAATCAAGACATAACAGGTCATTTGCCTCATCAGTCGGGAGAGGAAGCTGTTTTAAAGCAGCCCCTGCACCAACATCTCACCGCAGTTACACAATAACATTCACCTTTTATAAAATCGACCTGAACTGACAACAACTCGACCCACGTTTATTTATGCCTTAAACCACTTAATTAACCGAGCAGCAAATTGTGTTTTCACGCCCAACTCCTTAAAGTATTTTTTACGTTGCATAGGAACCAAATCAACAAAGAATCCAGTCACAAATCTTTGATTTTCTTTCAAGCCTTTTATAAAAGTATATCATTAAGGCATTCATACAGTAGATTTAGACAGGTCTCTCTCTATGCTTTACACAGTGAATAAATCATCTCATAGCCCGAAACATAGAGGATTCTCTGAAAATATCTCTATAGGCTATACACATATGTACAATGTACACCGAAGGAAATACAGTCGCTAACTTCCCTTTAAAGCTGGAATTCTCCGTCCTTATGCACATGATGGACATGTGGCTGTAGCTGTAGGTGGCGTGTAATAAATTACGGTTTCGTTTCAACTCCTATTTACAAGCTCCATAGAGTCCAGCATTAAATACTCGTTCATCAGATGAGCCTGGTGCCGAACGGCAACAGCCTGTCGTACAAAAATAGTTCATATCTTTAGCGGGAGATTGGCAGTGCACAGCATGTACTGATTAAAGGTCTCATTGTTACTGAAACAAGCCCACTGTGTCTCCAACGGGACGACTTCACTGTCAGAGTCTGTGGCGGTGGGAAAGTAGACAATCCTATTTAGCTTATCACATAAGCAGAGCCATCTAGAGAGCTGTGAAGTGGTGAGATAAGAGAGCACCCCGGAGCTCACGCTCCAAAACATATCTGGCCTCATTTGCATAGAAATTATCCGGATTTTTAATTACCCAGGGTGTAAAAACGCTCATTTCAAGCAAGGCCTGCGCAGGAAAACACCCTGGTCTTTAATGAGACTCGGACCTCTCACACTAGTAGCATGTCAGTGAGTGACAAAAGTTTACGTTGCCTTTTATCCGGACAAAAGCGGGGGCAGATTATGAAGCCGGGATCAGGTGAGGTTGAAAAGGGCCAGAACGGACGGCAGCAGGGTCAGCGCGCAGCGGGGCGCCGAGGCAGCGGCTCCGGACTCCAGCTCCTCCGGGTAGTCCACTTCCACGGAGTCGTCCTCGTCGTCGCCCTCCCCGTCGTAGTCGCCGCTGCAGCACGGTTCCCGGACGGGAGCGTCGAAGCACAGCGCCTTCATGCTGCTCTTCACGAACTCGCAGATGGCCCGCTCCGCGCCGTCGCACACGCACGTGTCCAGCTGCTGACCCTTGGGTATTTTGCGCATGTTGGCGATCACGTTGCGGCAGGCGTTGGTGCACACCGCGCCGCTGAAGAGCTTCCCGCAGTGGTTCAGGTAGTCCTGCATGGTGGAGCTGCACTGCTGGTCGCGCTCGCACTGGCGCCGCGCCTCCGTGCAGCCGGTGCTGGTGGTCCGGGGCAGGCACGGCTCGATGGCCCGCTTGGTTCTGGCGCACACGGAGTCGTGCGCGCAGTTGCAGTCCTCCAGCGCCGGGCCGCTCCTGGTGAGGTTGAGCTGCACGAGCGAGGCGATGCAGTGGCTGGGACACCTCTTCCTCTGGCCGCTGAGCACGGGGCCGCACGCGCGCGTGTAGTGCTCGTACGCGTAGTTGCACTCGGGCTCGGCTTGGCAGTTCATGATGGCTTGCCAGCATATCAGCCGCCGGCCGTGGGGCGGCGAGGCCACGCACAGGCACCCGAAGAGCAGGAGCAGGCAGCCGAGAGGCCGCGCGGCTCCGCCGGCGCCCTGCGCCCAGGCGCCGCGGCTCGCCATTGTTTTGGCTGCGAGGAGGAGAGAAGCCTCACGGCAGTGTCATGCGTGGGGGGCACCAGGCTGCTTCCGCGGATCGCGTCCACGTAGGAGAGCGTGCGAGGGTTTCGTGTCGAGGCGGACGATGTGCGACGGGCCCGTGGGTGCGTTCAAGGGCCTGCCACCGAGCTCCATAAACCCGAACGCGCTCGCCCCGCGTTATCCGTACATGCCTGGAGTTCGCACCAAAACGCTGGGCCGCACGCGCACAGCACACGCAGGAAGGGGACTTCTCCGCAACTTTGGGAGAGTTTCCGCGGCGGCTCATTCCATCGCAGCGATCGCGGGTTCGTGCGGCGAAGTGCCTCCGGCGCGGCGGATCCCCGTCGCCGAAGCCCCGCTCCCAGCGGCTCCGCGGCAGAGGAGCGCACGCGGCCGAGTCCCGAGAGTCCTCCGGGCGCGCGCCGACGCCTTCACGGGTCCGTGTGCGCTCAGGGGGGAAACAAACACGCACGGGGAGAAAACAACAACCCGAGTGGGTCTCAAAGTGGTGCTCGACTCTCTCCCCTCTCCGTTCCTCAGCCCCGTCTCCGCACATTAGCAGCACGTCCCCATTGGTTGGACACTTGTTGTGGGCTTCGACGTAGCGATGGGCGGGGGTTTGGGGTGGGAGGAAAGCGGCCCCGAATACAACGCTGAAGAAGGATTAATGTGCTGGAAAGAAAACTTTGAGGAGAGTTCTTCCCCCTGTTTCATATGACTCATTTATTTTCACCACTCCTAAAACTAACATTTTCCTAATGCACAACGTTTTGCTCCAGCTTTCTACGAGCTTATTGACTTTTGCACATTTAATAATCACCAGATTTTAGTCTGTATTTTTCTTCTGAAACAATAATAATGACTAATGACTGCTAATGATTCAGGAGAAAACAACCAGAGAAACTTAATTTAAATAGTCAGTTTTAAAGGAAAATGAACAGAAAAACCGTGTTTGCTGTTTTTATAATAACTGTGTACATAATAAACACAATATATGACAATGGGTTTCAAGGACAAAACTTGTTTATTTTAGCACCTCTTAGTAGTTTTTATGCATTATCCTGAAGATGATTGAAAAGGACGGTAATGTGCTAATGACCTGTGCAGCGATCTCACCAATAATTCAATCATCCACATGCTCTGAACTCATCTTCAGCAGAGCAGTCGAGTACAAATTAATTGTACTATAACAGGGCACTAAGTGAACATAATTTAATACAATGACTCACTGGGGTTAACTTCCTTCCATTACTGCGCTGCATCATCACATCAAGCCAAATGTTAAGCGCTGGTGCTTTTCATGCATTGATTTGCTTCATCTGTGACAGCACAGCTGAGTTTTCTGATCTCCCTCATTCTCTCTCATTCTCCCACATTCAGAAGGAGCTGTTGTAACAGTGGGTCTCACCGATGAGACAACGGTTTGTTTTCTGAATTTATTGCGTGTGTGTGCGTGCGTGCGTGTGTGTGTTTGCGTGTGTGTGCGCATGTGCGTGTGTGTGTGCGTGCGTGCGTGTGTGCTTGCGTGTGTGTGTGTGTGTGTGTGCGTGCGCGCCTGCGTGCGTGCGTGCGTGCGCGTGTGTGTGCGTGCGTGTGTGCTTGCGTGTGTGTGAGTAAAATGATAGCCCACATGTTGACACATGAGCGGGAGGAGGCAGTTTAGCTCCAGAGGCTTGATGTGGATGAGGGAGTCAGGGAGAGCGAGCAGCGAGGGTACAAAGGCTGTTTGTGTTTCAAACAGCATTCTCATCTCAGGAATGTACCTTTAGGCCACAGCCGTGAGCTTCCCACTGCAAACAATGCACTCAATGTCAGTTACGGCTGGCTAGCGCAGGCGCTGCTGGCGTTACTCCAAGGTCCCAACTCGTCCAAAAATGATGGATACAGGGAACCCAATACCCCAGGAGTCCCTGTCCTGCCTCTGCCTCAGGGAAAAGAAGAACGGAAACAGCAGCAGTTCCACAAACACCAGCATTTTCATGGATTCTCTCGCTTGTAGGAACAACTTAAATATGAAAGCCAGATAGCGGCATTCCAGCAAGGAATGGGTTCATTAGCCGATCCGTCTCTGAGTCTGTAACAATTTGCATGTTTTGTATGGATCAAGTTAAGACTTCTAAGAGAGAAGGCGTCTTTGAAAACCTATTAGCCACAATAAAAAAGTCTGTGATAGAAACATTTGTCTGTGCCAACAGCTGTGCACTCGATCCAGATGTTCTGAGAGCGAGGCGTCTACAATTAAACCAAAGGCGCAACGGTGCAGTTAAAGGACAACATTCTACTTGAGCTGATGGATTCAGGACCATGTTCAACCACCGACGGCTGGCGTGTTGTGAGTGTTGGGCTGTGAGGACGTCTCTCACCACCGGCGGAGGAGCGGTGGACCCTCACCGTAGCGCCGGAAAGAGGAAATATCAGAACACAGGAAATGAGTTGGCAGGAACTATCCTTTCAAATTGCTTCCTCTTTGGGATTTCAGAGATGCGATAATGGCGAGCGATAAGTTGTTTGGAACGGAACCAAACCAGATTAAGGATTCATTTCCTTCCTCGTGTCGGCCTAATAATTTGGGTCTGCTCGGTTCTCGTCGGGGGGGTTTGTGTCGGTTCGTTCGCTTTGGAAACGAGTGATACACAAGTGGTGCTAACCACAACTACCTGTTGGAGCGCGGCAGCAAAGCATGAGGTCAAATTCACCAAACCTTGATCTGGACGTAGAATGATCCTGTGCAGTGTGATGGAAACCAAACGCAGCCTTGGAGTCAAACATACACGACTTGATTTCGTTCATTTAGGGAGATCCTTTCTTTAAATGGCTGGAACCCTCCTTAAAATGAGTCAAACGTTAACGACGTGTAATGGGAGGATGTGTTTCTTTAATCAGTCAGCTTGAAGCCAATCATCCTGACCCCCGACCTCTGTCAACACAGTCCACGAAACAGGAAGGGTCTCGAATCTGACAGTAGGAATAAACGAATCAGCATCTTAGTTTAATGAGGGGTTAAAGCAAACATGGTAAACAATGATCATTTCCTTTATGTTTCTCACTACTGTGAACAAGCCATAAAACACCTAAGCTCAGGTGTAACGTAGGACCAGCTCTGTGGTGCAGACGCAGCTGTCGCCACACATGCTGCTCAGCCGTCATCCTGGTTGAGTGGCTGTTTATCCAGGCCTGAAGGCCTCTCGTATCACTGCACGGCGACACCAGTTCAGACACACACCCGTGACCTTAATCTCACCGGCACGAAGTAAAGCGAGAGGGGATTCAACCATCAGCAGCACAACAAAGTGCACATTGGCACTCGCTTTGACCACAAATGTTAAACATTCCCTCCGATATGAGACAGAACTGAATTCTGCGGCTTTTTACGTCCTACGACGTCCTGGGATACGAAACAAGCCAGCGTGTGAACTCTGAGCATCTCCAGCAGCAGCAGCTCCAGTGCTGACCCGTAAAGCGCCTCCTTGAGTAGAACTGGGCCCTCGTGGGTTAACCAGAGCCCTGATGGAGGCGGCTCCTCACACCAGAACCAGAACCATGCCACCGTCATACATGGACAACGAGCTCACGTCTGCTGGCAAAGCTCCAGAACCATGAGAACGCCCCCCCCCCCACCCCCACGGCCAACGTCTGGCATCACAGCCTGCTATAGAGACGTCAAGTGGTGAGAGGGAACGTGAAACCGAGGCGTGCTCCCCCATTTGGCACGTTCCTGAGGCTCCGGCTTCAGTTATGAGGCCACTTCAGACGAGCGTAAACTGTGTATTTAAAAAGCCGTCATTGTGGGACTAACACTGGCCCTGGTGGAGGTTGTTAGAATAACTGAATGACACAATGGTTTCTTTTCAAAACAAACAGCTGTGGGCAGGCTGTTAAAGCCCCCCCCCTCTCCTCCATCCCATCTGTAAGTGGCCTCACGCTCGCCCTCCGTCGCTCTTTCTTCCTCCGTCTCTCCGCATGTTAGAGTCCAAGGCGCTGCTTTCCGGCCGCAGCTGTTGCAGCCGCACAGACTGACCTCTATTCCAGCTTCGCGCTGACGTGATATCAGCTGTCTGCTCAGGCTGATTAACTGCGTGTCACTTTTAACCCCTTCAGGTCCGCGGGGCCTCCGCTGCCCCTTCCCAGGGAATCCCCCGCCCTCTTCCCCCGAAGCTGCAGGAAATGAACTCACCGCAGACCTGAATGTGCTGGAGTCCTCAGCTCTGCTTCCCAGTGAAGTTCGTCCCAAACGGTCCAGTCAACACACGGGCACCAACAGCATCTGATGCTTCTGCTGAAGAAACGTCTGACTGCGCTTTTATTTCTTATAGAACAAACTGAGATCAAGAGACACCAAAATGTTTAGAGCAAAATCTGGAAATGTGTTTTAAAGTGAGACGACTGCATCTGGGAGCGCATTCCCAGCTGGTTCTGCTGTGCTGATGAGGCATCAGCGCTGCCTGGTGACCCGATAAGAAGCACATGTCTGACCCAGCGTCAGCTGCATCGGCCACGAAGAACCACCATCGAACCATCGATCCGCGCGCTGCCTCCATCTTCAATTCACAGCTCGGTTCCACGGACTCCCAACGACTGCAGTGATCGACAGAACGAAGGCTCGTCCACAAACCAGAACACAGTGGACGGGTTCAGTTAGTTCAGCACAAAAGCATTTTGTCAACAAGGTCAACAAGCTGCACGTGATCTCTGAGACGACGTCCGACCAGCGTCACGAAGCTGCACTTGAACCGCGTCAACATTGTTTCCACAAGAAGCAACGTCTTGGGCAAACAGCTGCTTTCACATCTGGAATGTGCTCATTAAATCATTTTATGAAGTTTTATAAGTTGTTGTGCAATCAGAAAACCTCCTATAGGCTCTTCGGAATGTGTTTCTGTCCAGCAGGACAGGATTTCCAATATTTCTCGTACACAAACATGGAAATGTCGAACCAAACTCTGCTCGGCGCCGATGTTTTCCAACAACATACCCCACCGGTGTCTGCTTTCAGACGATAAGAGCCGGGCAATAACTCTGCTGGGGCCCCCGCATATCTTTGGACAGATTCATCACAGCTAACGCCCGGGGTCAGTCGCAGGTAATCCATCAAGGCCCTCGGCTAATTCGCTGCTGTCAGGACGGAGCGGAATGGACCCGTCCGGCGAGGACGCGCGGCTTCGTGCGCGTTTCAGCTCGTATCTCACCGAGTTCGGTGGACGTTCTGCTGACTCAGCGCACGGGGAGCACGGTCTCAGGCTCTGCATGAAACCAGCCCCGATTTGAGCAGGACTCCGCACCCACAGCCGACGGCGAGCAGGAACAGGGATGAGGAGCGGACGAAGACGAGGCGGCGGCGTGATCTGAGCACCAGGCAGCGTCATAGGCCGTTTGACAGTGGCTCAAAGCGGCGCGGCATCGTTTAGGGTCATCGTCAACAGCGAGTGATGTTAGACCACAAGGCAACTGGAGAGAAGTGAGCTCATTTACAATGAGATGCTAATTTAGTGAAACAAAGGTTTTGAAATGAAGCGATTGACACTCATTCGTATTCATTGCATCCATTCAGACTGAGCAGCTGCATCATCACGAGCGTTTGCAAGCGTAGAATGACTCTCATTCCTCACGTTTCTCTCCTCCTTCACACCTTCGTCTTCTTCTACGCGTCTGTGCACCCTTTCCTCATCCTGGCTGCTCAGAGAAGCATCCAAGGCTCCCAGGCTGAAGTTCATCAGAGTATATTTACATGATGGCAAATTAAATCTGTAAATGGTATGAATAGCATCACACTGAAAACAGTGGCTTCAGCCTCTTCATTAGAGGCAACGCTGCAGTCGCTCATGTTTGTTTGGTTTACGTTGTAAAAACTCAGTGTTCACGGCTGATTTAACATTGATCCACAGGAAGGAGAAGCTTGGAACGGCGATGCTTGAAGCTTAGTTATTACAAATATTTACACCATAAAAATTACACATGGCTGGACTCTTTCACTTTCTTGGCAGAATAATCTTTTGAACAAACTAGTAAATGTCTCCACTCTTGTAGTTTTGCATTTTCTGTGTTATGTCACATGTTGCTAATGATTTGAATCGTCCAGACGTGTTTCATTAAAGACTCAATATCTTTGTTAGGAAAGTCTGTCAGTGCCTACAATCACAGTTTGAACCCATTAAAAGTAAATAAACTTCACGTAAAAGCTAAGGTCGGAGGAATATGATCGACAGGAATGCGTTCAGTCTTTCACAAGAAGTTGGAAACACTAAAACGCTCTCCTGGATTCGAGAAACAGAGAATAAGCTGAAATCCACCTGAACCAAGCGATCGACCGGCTCGTTAACTGCTCAGACGACCTAGCGACACCCAACCTGCATTCACCCTTTAACTGCACCCATCACTGCACTGATCTCTGTGCGGCTTTGTTGCCGTCTCCTGTCCAGGTGTTTACCCATGATGCATCTGTGCTTGTGCTCCACAGCAGGTGTGTCGCTTTACAACCTGAGCTCGCGCTCGTCCTTCAGGCCGGCAGGAATGCGGCTGTGGCTCCGCAGAGGCTTGTTTGAGGTGATGACCCTGGAGTGAGATGTGGCTCAGACAACTTTCTAACCCAAGTGGACATTCACTTGTGCATGAGACGTATGAGGCGGATGCTGGAGGCCACATCTCTCTTTTGTTAAATTCCATATCCATCACCACCAGGGACATTGAGGCAAAGGGGACATTTGGCATAATCACAATCATTTCCTGCATCCAGAGTGGAGTCTGGTCGTCTGGGCCCATAAAGATGGTGGAACACGCTCTGAGCAGCCAGCAGACGAACAATCTGCTCCTTCTTCTGGCCTTCTCTGTCCAGACATACATTCTGTCTTAATCTGACCCCCCCCCCCCCCCCCCCCCCCCCCCCAAATGAAGATAAAGGGGAACGGCAGAGCCAGATTTATCAGTCAACATTGAAGGATCTCAGTGTGGCCCTGCACAGATGGCTGGATAACGTCAGCTTGACGCGCTCTCTCTCCCCCTTCTTTTATCTACCTCCTCCAGATGCGGTCCTGACAATGCTCCAGAGCACCATTGATAAGAGTGGAGTTTCAAAGTCAGAATTCAAAGATTAAAAGCATGTCTGTTTGTGACTTTTAGGTGAACACAGGATAAATCCTGATACCAAACATTTTTCTATACTGTTCGATATAATGTTCAGCCACTCACTCAGCTGCACTAAGATGTTACTACTGTTACAAATGAATCTGAACGTGTCAGTGTGGTTGAAACCAGGAGGATTAAGATGTTGCAACTCTGTTCATGGTTGTTTCCAAAGCAGCATGTGTCAAATATGTGTTTTGTTTTCTTGGACAGTGATTAAAACGTAGACTTGAAGTACTCGTGTCTGGGTTTCGGCCCCATTATAATTATGAGTCTGTTACTTAATCAGTGCTTGGCTCTATTTTAGCGCTTGGAAAATATCGTAGATTGGGTTTTGTGGGAGCGCCGCTACTGGGAACAGCAACTGCCGCTGGAACGCGCTCGACGAGAGAACAAACGTGAACCAAAACAAAGAGCTGCACACAAAGCCCAAACAAGGAGCGGATGCGATGAGCCGCCACGCTCTGATGACGGGCACAGACTCAGAGCAAAGAACGATACCTGCAGCTCCGTTTAACAGTGGGACACACGCTATCATGGCATCGTTTGCATCTCCTTTATTCTCCTGCCAATTAGGATCAAACACTTTTCTGGCCTATCGGCAACGCTCTGTATGTGCTCTGTATGTGCCACTTTTATTGTTTGTCACCATCTTATCAGGTGTGAAAGACACAACGCTCTCGCGATGGACAGCAGCCATATTTAGACTGAGCTCATGGAGTCTGGCTTTGCTTCCATGACTACATGACACCAAGTCTAGGCCTAAAGCTTTCCGGGCCAGACCAGCGCCATCAAAAGCACATTATTATCTGACTAAATGCTGTGACGAATGGCCCATCTCATGTGTTGAAGCAGCTCTTGCTTTACTTTGACTAAGCTGCTCACACACTGTATTTTCACAGAGCAGGAAAAGTTCAGAGCGTCTGGTCGTTGAATCGCTGATATCAAATTATCCAGAACACTCAGGTCTTATCATGAAAGCGTTTCTGGGCCTGATTAGGCCTCGTCAGAGAAGAAGAAAGACAAGCAGGCTATTCTTTGAAACTGAGATAACATGGTCTCCATGTGTGTGTGTGTGTGTGTGTGCGTACCCATCATGAAACGAAACAGTTACACAAGACATTTAATGGTTCAGATACTGATGTTAAACATCTGCAAACTCACCTAAATAAACTGTGGTAAAACATTAAGCAGTTTGCCTCACGGTGTCATTTCTCTTGATTACGGCTCCACTCCACAGACTCACTCCACTCTTGTAGGTGCCCGTTGAGTGAGTCCTCCTCCGTCCAGCCTCAGAGCATAAAGGATTCCTATTAAGGGCCTGCTTTTTCCATCAGGGCTCTGGTCAGAGGACGAGGACAAGCCAGACCTGATTTACACATCCACCCCCCCTGTCTGACAGGAGCAGCTGCACCTCATGACAGATAGGCCGTGTCATCTCCAGAATTCCTGCAGCGCTGCCCGGCTCTCAGCATTTCTGTCAGCGCTCAATGTGACGTTCTAATTTTACCGAGGCCGGCACGTCTGCGGACACGCGGCATTCACACTCACGCGTGTGGAAAGCACTGTAGCTTTGCAGTATTACACCACCTCAACATGAACACACCACCCAAAACAACGATCAGCACGTGAATTAGAAACCGGTTCTAATCTACTCTAATCTTACAAAACGATGGGCTGGATCACAGCATAACATTTAGTGCACAGCTCTATGCAAACTGGTGCAAGTCCTCCAAGGTCTTGTTAAGGCCATGCAATGAGCTGCACGGCCTTCTGGGTAATGGACTGAGGATGTGCTGTGAGGAAAATCAAGCCCTGTTGCCATTCGAGGCAGAGCAGCAGACTGTGCTCAGTATCAATGACAAAAGCAGACAGACAGCAAGCGCTGATGCATAAAACATAAGTCTGAGAAAGTTAACACAACTGGAGTCAATCATTATTTTTTAAGGAACTTGGAAGAAGTTGCTGGAAGAGAATGTATAATTAGTCTTTAGTGAACCGCAGACCGACTCGGGGTTCAGTGTAAAGTTACTGTTATTTAAGCGGCGCCACAACGTGACTTGTGTGAATCAGCGTGGAAAAGTTTTGCATGTAATAGTTTGTGAGCGATCATCGTGAGGAGACGTGTTAACGTTAAGACAAACACCTTTAAGGGAGCGTGAACTCAAACTACTGCAGCGCTTTGTGTAAAAGCAGACGGGCCGAGCTGCTGTTTTGCTTGGAACCATGTGGGACTCGTTTGTGAGGAACCTCTGGCATCAACTGGGTTTGACGTTCTGAGAGTCGTATGAAACACGTCTCAGATCAATGTGTCGCTGACGCTGGAATATTATTAAGGGAAAGTTCGTACACGCATCAGAATCTACTCATTCCTTGTTTCAGTTGTTGAGTTCTTGGCTCCACGTGCTCTGTTTATTGTGTGTGTGAAGGGACGAGGGCTGCGTGAACAGTCGCTCCTGTAACGCTGCACTGGGAGCTTTTGGGCTCAGCTTTAACGGGCAGAGTTGTGTCTGCTTTCCTCTCCCGCTTGGATCAAATTAGCCGAGGGGCCTGTTTAGGGAGAGCGTGGGCTACAGCAGAGACGAGCCCTCCTTCAACCCGACGCTCTGCAGTTCTGCTCGACATCAGAGCCCAGAAACGCAGCAGAACCAACGCACAGTTCAGTCTGAACTTTAACTTTAATTTCATCTTTCACGCATGTCGTCAACGTCCGCCTCAGGGAGCAGGAGGACACGGATTTTCCCAAGCTGCTAATGTGTGTGAGCGTCATGGTTCAGCTTTGACGAGCCCCTTTTTTTTACACGAGGTTCTCAGGATGAAAACAATAGTGCGTTGTTGATTACGAGTCCCCAGAGCAGACGGATTTAGCTGTTGACCAGTGGAACTCGCACAACAACAGAACAGTGACTCGCCCCTTCACTGTCTCACCTCTCTGCCCCTCATGCAGCTTTGAGACACACTCGCGCTGAGTCAGCGACTGCCCTAACGATCCAGACCTAGATGGGAACACGAGAGATTATTAGAATGCAGCGCTGTACTAGCCCACGCTGTGCTGCTTAAGTCAATATAATAAAAAAAGGCTGTTTCTCAAACCAAAGTGCCTGCATGGCGCCTTCAAGTTGGACACGCAACCAGCAAAGGCTGTGACAGACAAGCTGCGGCGTCTTCCAGCCTCTAACCTCAGTGCACCGGCAGCTGCACGCCCGCATCAGGACACAGACAGGCTGCAGCGCAGGCTGCTGGCAGGTGAAGCTCCACCTCCACACATCCATCAGAGCAGATACAGGAACGCTGCGAGGGACCCTCGCGTTCAGCCTGGTGTCACAGATGCAGCACAGGGTCCAGTCCGTCTGAGGCCGGAGCTCGTCCACCACATGTCGGCTGCTGTTTGTGCAGGTAACGCACCCTGGAGGCTGGTGTATGTGTGACAGATAATAATCTACAGGGTTTCATCCCTCATCCTAATGAAAGAGGACGTCACATCCAGACGGTAAAGCTCCATGATGTGTGTGATACTGGGCCGTGCAAATAAAAGCTGACTCGACGTGTCAGAGCAGTTAGAAGGATTCTGTGCTTCCTTTTGTCGGATTTGCAGACAATAAGTAAATATGGAGCATTGCCAAGCTTATCCTTTAAGAGGATTTCACTGTGTTTTTGCCGTCTTAAAGTCCCCTTTTAGCCGTATCTGCTGCTCATTTGCCTCCAGGAGATGGAGATGATTGAAGAATTTGCCGCGTGCATTCATCATTTCACATTTCCATTCTCTACGTCTGGGCCAAATACTCGAAGGGAAACGGGACACCATCGCTTCTGGTGGTGGCAGCTGGTCAGAGAGGGACAGAGTGTGTGTGTGTGTGTGTGTGTGTGTGTGTGTGTGTGTGTGTGTGTGTGTGTGTGTGTGTGTGTGTGTGTGTGTGTGTGTGTGTGTGTGTGTGTGTGTGTGTGTGTGTGTGCAGCTGCACCCTGGCTGTATGATGGTAGGGGTCGAGGAGCAGATGTGGGCTTCAGGCTGCACTGCAATATGATATCCATTATGAAATACCCACATGCTCTAAAATAATAAAATCAGAATTTCCAAGGCCCCTATTTATGTAGGGTTTTATCTCCTGTTTATAAGCTCCTTCAGGTTTTGTTTTTTGCTTCATAAGTAAAGGTGCGGGTAAGTTTAAAGCTGAGTTTACCATCACTACGGTACCAGCTGATCAGCTCTACAGTCCACAGGAGGAAGACAGGGAAAAACCACAGACTTCAAGCTTGAAGTGACTCAAAAAGTTGACATGTTAAAAGATTGTATTTAAGCAAATCAGATATGACACAGTATCACGTAATATAATGTTACTATATGACAATGCATTATTGTCATATAGTAACATTGTGCATTCACATTATATGAAGCTTTAACTTAAAGTCCTACAACCAGAACCTTAACTCCTTAACTAACACAAAACAACATTAAAACTGCCTGAATCGTCCAAAACAGTTTCAACTGAACATTATCCACTTTATCAATGAGAACTACTGGTTTAGACTGCATTCACTCTATCCACTTAATAACTGCTAGTCGAGTGCACGGAATCAAATTTAAGCAACAATTAACTAACTCTCAACAAAATCCCAACTTTGCATTCAGGTCAAATGTCGCGACGTGTTCTCTAATAAAGCTGAAGCGAAGGGTCCAATAAATGCGTCTTTGCTCCGTCGCTAGAAGCCCCGCGTGTAAATCCTCCTATATGTTACCTACGGCCAGACATGAGTTACAGCAGCCATAATGTGGTGGCTGTTTCACTTTTATCACTCCAATTATAGTTAAAAACGTGACGCCTGCATAAGTGCCTGCTTGAATTTTCACTGGTGGAGGGGGGAGACGGGGGAGCGGAGGGGGAGGAAACGCAGACGCGCCGTTGTGGAGCGGGGGTTCATGAAGAGCCGATCCCCCCAGCAGGAGATGTTTTATTAGTGGTGTTTAAATGGCCGCCTTGTTAAACATCAAGCGGCAGGCGGCGGTGGCCTCAGGATCCGCCGCGCTGCGGCGTCGCTGGCTATTTTCACCCTCTTCAGCGCTTTATTTGACATGCTAGTGTGTAGACAGGGTACTTTGGAGACACAATAATCACTTTTAACCTAAGCTGAAATACTAGATTCCCACCTGTGAGTGGGAGTAAAGACGCGGGTGGTCCGGGGCTATTTAGCATCTCTGTACCATCGGAGCGAGCGGTTCAGGGAGGAGAGGTCCGATAGAACCGGAACTGTGCCCGCTGCTCAGCTGCGGCGCTGAGAATTAGCATAATCTGCAAACATGGACATGCTCACATCCCATTTTTAAACCGTAATGTGAGATAAAACGTTATTCCTTTACTCAAAGTTCATGGGAGCAAATGAGAAATAAACGCTCCCTGGAGATGAGGATGCAGTCATGGAAAATAAGGGACGTGAACTGCTCTTTGATGCCAATGAGACACTGGAACATCAGGGAGTGGGAAACTCAGGCAATCGCTTGTTTCCGCTTCAGTCTTCAGCATCACGGCCGATTCCCCTGAAAGCAGCTCACGTCTGCCGGGTCGGACCGGGTCACGCAGAACGGGAGGTGAAGCATCATACGGGACATACAAATGAAGAGGTTTGATTGATCATTCTCAGAATTCTCAGCAGCAGTAAATACTGGCTGTTTCCGACGGCGGAGAGACAAACGAGAGCAGACGCTGAATTCCGATTATGCTGCTCAGGCAGAATCCTGCCATCGCTTCCATTCACACCCAGAACATTTTCACAAGCGTCGCCTGTCACAGCTCGTACGACAGAACGGCTCCGGTTTCAAGCTCGGTGCTGTCGGACTCGCTGGTTCTGTTGTCGGTGCTGGAGGAGTGAATGTGGGGACAAAGGGTCTCTGTTTGGACGCTTCACATCCACAGTGACGTCCAGGTGACCCGGTACAAACCAAGGAACAACCCAGAACCCTTGTTTATTACTAATCCAGGTTCTTTAAGGACAGGAGCAGCAGCAGACGGACAAACGACTGCTACCTCTGGATCCTGGATCACTGTCTGCAGGAAAACGTCCCCTCAGCGTGTCCCCACTTGCCGGGTTACTGGATCCTCCTCCTCCTGGAACGCAGATGGAGCGCGCTCCTCCGGACACCCGCTGATTTATCTGGTGTCTACATTAAACAGTGTGCGCTGCTGGCAGCCGCGGAGACAAGCTGCGCCGCGAACGGCTGCAAATGTTGAGACAACCTGACGTTGGGAATCTGTCTTCCAGCTCCTACAGCAAACATGGACATGCAGCAGGCGGAGGGCGAGCGAGCGAGCGAGTCCTCCTGCAGCCGCGTGCAGGTTTGATGCACCTTCATGCTAATTCAGAGCACGTTGGCTGCTCCAATGACTCAAACACAACACGGACACTAATCAAAACAAGCTGAACAAATCCTCCCCTACAGTGATTATACTAAATGAAGCCCGGGCAGTTTTTTGTGCAAGAGACGAGGTCTGAAAGCTATTAATGATCCACTGGGGAGTGGTTGGACTCCAGGACATATTTCATGAGCC
Organism: Betta splendens; assembly: GCF_900634795.4. NCBI lineage: Eukaryota > Metazoa > Chordata > Actinopteri > Anabantiformes > Osphronemidae > Betta > Betta splendens. The sequence goes on along the minus strand of NC_040889.2, from coordinate 26,243,517 downwards.
AGAAGCATGAGCGATGAGGTTTCTGGTTTGGGGTCAACTGAAGAGTTAAGACCAGACGTCCCTGGAGCGGCACCCACAGGAAGTTATCGCTAAGAGAGCAATTAGAAAGATGAGGTCCCAGTTTCTGATGCGACGGCCCTGGTGTCCAACAGATAGCGTTAGCACAGATAGCGGGTCTTAGCCTGTGTGCGATGCCCCCCACACTCCAAAAAATGTGTGAGCACAGACTGAAAGGTGAAGAAACCGACTTAATACATGATGATTCGACAATTACTGTAACTTTTAGTGCAACAAAGATAAACAAAGATAAGATTTGAAGTTGACGAGGAGCAGCCACGCTCTCAGGATGGAGTTGCCACATGGGCCCAACAGCACGTTGGAAGGACGCTTGAGTTTCCCACAGTTCACTGTGTCCAGAAATGCAACCTTATCTTCTCCTGCAGCGAAAAAGATGTGCATCGAAACCAGGAGGCGGCGAGGACGTGTTTTGGCCTGATTTCCAGAAAAATGAAAAAAATACACAGACTTGTTTTATTTTTTCAAATTTAGTTCATGGAATTTCAGCTTGAATCTCGGCAATAACAGCACTGTTCATTCAGTGTTTTATCTATTATTTAAAATGGATGTCCTGTGTTTGAGCTCTAACTCTGTCGCTCACTCACAGACCTGAATGATGACGTCCAGGCGTTCGGCGTCGGCGCCAGCGCCAGCGAGGCTCCTGCTCCCGCTGCTTGTTTACGCTCCGACTGGAGGCCGACCACCTTCCACCAACATCAATTCAGGCGAGACGGACACAGCCACCATGTGCGAGTCTTCTCCCACTGTAAATATTTCCTTAGCGGTGCATTTGTGGACTGCCCGCCCTGCCAGCGCCGCCTTTTAGGACGGTGTGGGCTCAGGCAGATGTGACAGCGGCTGCGCTGCATGGAGGGGATGGATGTTCTCTGTTACATCCTGGAATGATCCTGGCGTTTCACTGGTCCCGACCAACCTCAGCGCCACACGCTGCCTTCACTGTCCACACACTGGGAGCCTCTGCAACTGCTGATCTACGTGCGATAAATCACTTTTGCCTCGCTCCAGAATGTAAAGTCGGCCACAATGTGAGTTCGGTTTAGAAATGGATTTTTTTACAGAAGGAATTATTCGTTTCTATGGCTTTGCTGAAGGGAAAATATGATGTTGCTCCATTGGAATGTCTCCTCCGTGTCCTGCCAAATCGGAGCTGGAAACACTTAGTAGGGAACCTGTGTGTACGAGGAACCGCTAATAATTTGCTTAAGGGAACCCACATCTGGTCGGAGCGGCTGAGGCAGAGGTTGAGATCCTCCAAACTGGGACAGCGCCCGTTGCCAGTCGCAGGCTGAGAACGAGGCCTAATGTTAAACAAAAATCTTAACTGCAGGAAATAGGCCTGTTATCGTAATATAACCATTTGCCTTGGCCGACAACCAGACGAAAATTGCTCCTTGTTTACTATTTTTTTGAGTAGGGCCAAAAGTTTACGGACAGATAGCCGCTGGGCTGTTTATTTGAGGTATCGGGGCCAAAAAGAGCAGCGTAAATACACAGGACAAGTGTGAAGAAGGGCCGTCTGTTGACACGGCGATCAGCTCTGTTTGGGGGCTCCCATGTTAATCCACAGCGCGCCGCTGACGAGCGCTCAGTCACTTCGCTTCGCACCGGGAGCAGAACGGTGACACACGAGCCGCTGCTGTGGAGCCTGAAACAGGCAGCAGCCACAGCTGGTCGAACCCGAACCCTCCATAGAATCTACAGCACAAAAGAGAGAAGGAATGCGTGGCCACGCACTCGCATCCCGGCATCAAGGCTGATTTCTTTGGCCTCGAGGGTCTCACCTGTTAAACCCTGCTGATGCAGCATTCCTTCCACGCGTCCCCGTCCTCCGTCTCGTGAATGAAGTCGAAGCAACAGCAGCCAAGGGTTTGGTGGAAGGTGGAAACGAGCCCTCTGCTCCGCTGTACCACCGATGGTGAAGGCCTGGAGGCGGCGGAGGGCAGTGGCAGCACCACGTCCATGCTAAGCGCCACGTACTCCAGGTGATTAAAGCCGCTGCAGTTGTGTGTGATAAGGTTTTAGCACAGCAGCCTTGTTACTGCAGCAGCGCGGCAGCTGGGAGCGCTTAAAACCCCGAAAAGCCCACACCAGAGCAGAGGTCTCCTCGTGCCGCTGACGTGTTCTCCTCTGTTGTGCTTGGCCGCCAGCGCACACTTATTTTTATGAACTTTCTCAGAATTGTTAAGGTAAAAGCGCCGGCGCGGAGCTCGCGGCCGCGACCGTAAAGCGCTCGGGGGGAATCCTGGGAGAGGCCTGTTGGCAGGCGGCGGCTGCAGTCGCTCCTCGCTCGGCCTTTTGAAACCTGCGCTTTAAAGCTGCGGCTCGTGGAAAATGCACATTTTCCCCTCTGCAAAAAAAGGCTAATTTATTAGCAATAAAATGCAAAGCTGATGGCGTGTGCTCTGGCTTTACCTCAGTTGGTCACACGTGACCTTCTTTAGAAAGATTCTACTCTCGGAGTTAATTTTACCTGATCGTCATAAACATTTTCAATACGTTATAGTAAAAATAAAATTATGAATTATTTAAACATTCTTAATGCAGTTTTGATCAACACAATCTTTCTACATTTGTCAAATCTCTTTTTCCTGTTTCATCCAGTGCTGTAGTTTCATTATAGACAATAGAGTGGATGTCAGTGTCTGTAGTTCCAGTGTAAACAGGCACCGTATGAGACGCACATTTAAAAGCAACACAAAGCTTTAAGGCTATAGTAAGAAATAGTGTGTGCATCCAGTTACACCAACACACTGTGTACACAACTCCAGAGGGATATAATTAATGTCTCAGACCAACAAAAAACAGATGTAATTCTGTTCATAAAGAGGCCACCATGCAGCCTCTACCCATGTATTACTGGGAAACTATTTGCTCCAGGCAACGCTACATGCTTATTTCTTTTAACAAGGATTTGGAGCTCACGACTCGCTCATATTTAGGAGGTGAAACACAAAGGAGAAAACTGGAGCAGTGATGAATAAAGGTGCTGGAGTCTAGAGGAACGATGGGAAAGCTGGAGTCTCGCAGCTGCTGGGATCATTGGGTTTCTCTGGGATTAAGGAAACGAGACCAGTAGCACCAGTAACAGAAAAACCAGCATGAATCAGTTCTGTTGACTCACCGATTTGATGAAGTTTTGTTTTTTAATACCAGTATCAGCTTTTATTAAGTTTTCATTCACCTACTGTACATGAGATGCAGTGAAAGCAGCAGAGTGACCATTAACATCTGCGCTGCAGCTTCCTGGCGTTTTAAATTCGACCACTCTGACTAACACCATGACTCACTTTCAAGCAGCCTAATGCAGTGGTTCACAGTTCTGTTTAATAAAAACAGTGTCTCCTCTAACAGCCTCGTTTCTGTGAGATCATTATGTGCAAAGGGCAGGTTTACATGGGACCAATCAAAGGAGCTGCATCTTCCTGAATAATATTTGGATTCGTTTTATGCATTGGATCCATTTTGTTCTGCATGTTGCTCCAAACCCTGCGATGCTTTCAGGGAGCGACAGGTAAAGCAGTGGGTTTGTGTTCTAACCATGTGAGGAAACCTGAAGCAGAGCTGGAGCCAAATCTACAGACTCTTGTCAGAGTTCATTTCCCCCCAAACCTCCTCGGCTCGATGAATTCCAGATGTGTTACAGACAAAAGTGAATTTTAAGGGGAGGAGCGGTGCCGGCGTTGGGAGGAGTGTATATGATGTATTTACATACGCTGCCTCTATAACGAGCAGCACCGAGCCCTGAAACACGACACGACCCCGAGACTGTGCTGAGCTGCTCCTTTCGTTGTGTTGTGGGCGAGTAGTGATTAAACCCAGTGAAACCATTTCCATTCACAGTAAATGCAAATGCACGAGTTGCAGTAGTCGCGACCGAGTCCACACGCGCGTACGTTTGCTCCGTTAACGGGCAGCTTTTCCAGGTCTAATGAAGTCCTGACCTGCACATCTCTGACAAGAACTGAGTTCTGTGAAGCCTCAAATCCAAACAGGAGGTCGGGCAAACAAGGCGAGGAGGCGTTCCACATCTCCAGCCTGTGTGTGGTCGGCCTCGCTGGAACCCGAGGTAATGAAACCGCGAGCGGGGAAACATACTGCTCTCTACTTTTAATAAATATCAAATCCTCCGAGCCTGAGGGCTGAAGACGAGGAGCCTCCGCCTCGAGTCGCCCTTGGCTCCGACGCAGCGACCGCGTGGCAACGCGCAACAACACAACTCGACCTCCAGCACTTTCAGGAACATTTAATGGGCCTTTGATGAACGCCGAAGCGGCTGATGTAACAGTGTGCTGGCGTTTCCCCGTGAACTTCCCCGACCCCTCGTCAAACCCTCAAAGCGCCGCCCGACCCGCGCCGCTTTCCTCCCTGGTAGCGGCACACGTCCGCTACCGCGCATGACATTGGCAGCAGATGTGTCGAGGGCCCAGAGAAAATAAACCGGCCGACAATGACGCCGTCCGCAGAAGCTAAATATTGACTTAGCGACCTGTAATCAGATTCACACACATGACAGAATGGAAACAAACAGCAGCGCTTGGCCGTATCGCCTCCCACCACAACACAGGGGCCCGGCCGGCTGGGAGGAACCAGCGCTCAGCTGGGAGTGGGAGCCCAGAGCCTGTCTGTGACGCCAAGTGGTGGGAATAAAAAGTGGGACGCATATTATGATGTGTAATTACTTGTGAGACATTTTTGCCTCCCGACAGCGTTAAAAATCAACATTTGGAGCAAAGCCGTGGTGGAAGCTCCCGAACTAAAAAAAAAAAAAGACAATCAACGGAGGATCTCAAGCAAAAGACGACCTTTGAAGATGAGCTGCCTGAGTTTGCACTTATGCAGTGCAGCTCAATGCGACTGAGTGGAGCTGTTCTCTGCCGGCCTCAGTGTTGTTCATAGCTGTTGCAGCCTGTTTGGGGATCATCTGTCCACATCTGTTTCCAAGATCACTGTTGAACTGCGCATCTGTTTATCTGCCGGTGTCACAGAGAGAGAAAAGCATCGGGCCCACATTCTCGGAGCTCTATAAATTAAGACCTTCATGTGGTTGGAATCTGGAGATTAAACAACGGCTGTAAATCAGGCGCATCTGGGGTGCTGTAAATCCGTCAGTCCATCTTTGGGCTCATCGCGCTCGCGGTCCCGTTCACCGGGACATGAAGCGCTGGAGGAGATGCAGGAGGAGGCGGCGCTTTGGAAGCAGATCAGCTCCCGCAGTCGCATTGTTCGCCGCTGCTCGCTGCCGATCAGCGTGTGCTCGGGGACAAATCGTCCATGAATTACACTGCATAGACACTTACGCCGGTTCCAAGGATTACTCTGGTTCACAACCAGGGTTTTATTCTCCGCTGATGTGCAAGAAGCTGCAAGACTGATGCAGCGGCGGCTCGAACGCCTGAAACGAGGCCGAAGTCCCACCTTTTGTGTTGACTGTGGGTTGTGACACCTGGAGAACCTCATTAGCATATTTAGGACGTTTGAAGCCTTGGTCCAGCTGATATTTGACTTTCAGGCATAATTATTTCTTTCTGCGTCTCGCTGGCTCATCTGCTGCAGATGATTATAAACCAAAGCATCTGTTCTTCATTCGCCCTTTGTTTTGTTTTCTGTGAATCGAACATGCTCAGCATTAACGCTCAGAATCTTTGAGCACTTGCCAGCCGACCACACTAATGAGGGATATGCAAACAGGGTTTTATGTTTTCCAGCCGCACACTTTTGTAGCCTATATATGCGTTTGTGACGTCATCATCCTAAAGTGCTGTAGTAGGATGTTGAGGTCCTCTATAAAGCAGTTAGCGCAATAAAAAGCCTTTAGTTAAGCCGTAGCAACAGCTGTGGCCGTTTTCCAACCCAAGCTGCATATATGAAGGATTAATACTTCGCCAGTGCTACATAAAGTTTGCTCTGCAATAGCAACTGTGATGTGGATGTGGATGTGGGGGTGAATGTGGATGCTGCGATGGCATGAAGTGAATCTGGCTCTTATTCTTTTATTTAAATCTGAATGAAATGAACACACCATTAATCTATGGCAATCTTTAGACCACTTCAAAAACCTAATA